>NW_015113038.1:317107-346704 GCF_001443285.1 Poecilia latipinna
AAGTGA
Source organism: Poecilia latipinna (assembly GCF_001443285.1). Classification (NCBI taxonomy): domain Eukaryota; kingdom Metazoa; phylum Chordata; class Actinopteri; order Cyprinodontiformes; family Poeciliidae; genus Poecilia; species Poecilia latipinna. The sequence continues at coordinate 317,114 of NW_015113038.1, forward strand.
GTAAGTCAGAAGTAGAGTCATGTTCATTTTAGAGTTTGGTGTAGCTCTAAAACTTGTTGGTCCCCTGAAAACCCCCGTTTAAAAAAAAATATATGTTTTTGAGGAGCTTGTTCAGGTGCCTTTTATAGCACGGTACGCTCCTTCTGAGCTCCTCTTACCTTCAATTACAACAGATGATAGCCCATAGGCTACAGCGTGCTTCCTGCTGCCGCGCATCCCTTGGGACCAACCTGCACATGCAGGGAGAGTCAAGTTTCCAAAAGCCTTCTCAGCGTTGAATGTGGGTATCAGCTGCTCTGACAGACATTATTCTGATCCCCCAGACTGTGTAGCCTATACCTGTCTGTCTGCTGCCTCAGCTTTTATTTCCCCCTCTCTTCTGCTCCTGCTTCTGTGGTTGGAATATTGTTTTAGTCCACACTCTGTCTGTGTTTAAAAGCCACATCTCCTTTTGCCACTCTCTGCTTCTAGCTGTCTGGTGCCAGCAGTCTGTTTTGACATCAGTTTACTGGTAATTAATTTGTAACTCAGGCAGAGGCGGATCTAGACTGCATAGGGCCTTGAGCAGAATTTGATTGGGGCGCCTTCCAACTACCATTAGGTGCCACAACTCAGTACTCCTAACTTTGAGGATGAAATGTGTATGTTCAAAGTAGAAAACGATTTTTATTTTTTAGTTCTTGGAAATCCTGTTTTTATCTAAGTGGAGGGTGGAAATGAACATAACACACACTCTTTCCTCTATTGTGCTATTTCCTGCTGAACAAACCTATATTTTAATATCTAGTATATATAAAATAAAATTTTTATATACTAGATATTAAAATATAGGTTTGTTCAGCAGGAAATAGCACAATAGAGGAAAGAGTGTGTGTTATGTTCATTTCCACCCTCCACTTAGATAAAAACAGGATTTCCAAGAACTAAAAAATAAAAATCGTTTTCTACTTTGAACATACACATTTCATCCTCAAAGTTAGGAGTACTGAGTTGTGGCACCTAATGGTAGTTGGAAGGCGCCCCAATCAAATTCTGCTCAAGGCCCTATGCAGTCTAGATCCGCCTCTGCCTGAGTTACAAATTAATTACCAGTAAACTGATGTCAAAACAGACTGCTGGCACCAGACAGCTAGAAGCAGAGAGTGGCAAAAGGAGATGTGGCTTTTAAACACAGACAGAGTGTGGACTAAAACAATATTCCAACCACAGAAGCAGGAGCAGAAGAGAGGGGGAAATAAAAGCTGAGGCAGCAGACAGACAGGTATAGGCTACACAGTCTGGGGGATCAGAATAATGTCTGTCAGAGCAGCTGATACCCACATTCAACGCTGAGAAGGCTTTTGGAAACTTGACTCTCCCTGCATGTGCAGGTTGGTCCCAAGGGATGCGCGGCAGCAGGAAGCACGCTGTAGCCTATGGGCTATCATCTGTTGTAATTGAAGGTAAGAGGAGCTCAGAAGGAGCGTACCGTGCTATAAAAGGCACCTGAACAAGCTCCTCAAAAACATATATTTTTTTTTAAACGGGGGTTTTCAGGGGACCAACAAGTTTTAGAGCTACACCAAACTCTAAAATGAACATGACTCTACTTCTGACTTACTCACTTCAATGGTGCATGTAGAGGTGTGTTTGAAGGATGAATAAACGTTAAGGCTTCATACAACATGGGTTGTCTTGATAAATCAATAAGATTCTTAAAATTTTCATCATTCAGCACATATGCAGAAACTCTTACGGAAGTGTCATCATGCAAAACTTTCACACATTTTATGTCTGATTGAAGGAATACATTTTCATGAAAGTGTTTTTACTAGCATTTTCCCTTTTTTGCAACAAAAAATGTAATTTTTTAGACGTTCAACATTTTTAACTGAAAAAAAAATATATACCTATTTTTGTCTTTGTATTGTGCGTATTGTTATTATCATTATTCGCGGACTTTAAATTATAAATCCCTGCCTTAGCAGTCAGGGTACACATTTTTGAAACTATCTGTAACTGTCACCTGATATATTTTAACATAAGAGCATCTTGACTCAGATAGCAGAGTCGCTTTTAGTCTCCGTTTTAAATTTGTGCGCGCATGCCCCTGATGCATGAGCGTCGCACCGAGAGAAGCACGAGACCCCATCTGCTCCTTTTCAACCAATTTAGGTTGTCACCGCGCGCGCTTTTGTCTCGCGGACAGACGCCACGGGAGGACACCAAGATGAGGGGGGTGCGCGCACAATAAACATAAAATAAGCAGAAGGAAAAGTGAAAAAGTACTAAAAGAAAATAGATTAAAAAAAATTGATTTGATAAATGGAAAAATATGTGAAATTATATGTCAGGCAAAAATACAATCGAAGAAACATTTGGAAAGAGCATAATGAAACAACTTTCTGTGTCCCGGGATAAGCATATCTGACATGTTATCAAACCTACTGCATGACTAAACCACGCAAAGCAGGAAAAAGCCTTATTGGAACACAATAGCGCTATTAGCCCCATTGGAATACATTTTACTTTTTTTTTCCCCCGAATGCATTAGCCGCTTGCCCTACTGAGGAATTAATCATGCGTTTAAAAAAAGAATTGCGTGTATGACCTCTGCGGGTCAGAACGGGAGAGTGGTAAGAGAAAGAGAAAGAGAGAGAGCCAAAAAAACATAATAAATTAAGAGCTACAAGACTAAGTGAGCTTGAGACATTTAACATCAAATCTGTCAATAAATGACGTATGCCCCGGGCCAGTGATTTCCATATTAAAACGCTTCACCTCCTTTTGTCAAAACGCTCTGAGTCGAGTCTGCATTACAGCACAGCCCTGATTTCATTTTTAATATGAAATCTTCCCTGTCACAATTGCTTTAAACTCTTAAAAATAGCACAAATACAAATCATAGTCCAGACTGTTCGGTTCAGTTCTTCGTTGTGAATTTATTAGCTAAGCTGCTTCCAGTTGGTTCTGTAACAATACAGTGGCTCTTATATTAATTTGTTATGGATTTAAAGGCATATGTAGGCTATAGGGTACAATGAATCGCCCCGCATTTCGCTGTTCTAATCCTTACTTAATGCTTCACGTCCTCTCACTGCTCATCTACAGCAAAGATTTAACTCGCATCTTATGCAAATTAGGAAAAAAAAATACTATAATTGATAGATTTTTTATATATATACGAAATATTTTAAGGGGTTTCCTCTCCTTGGTTTTTGGATTTCAGCGGGTGCGCGGGCGCGTCTGTGCACTCATCCCCCCTGTGCCAACACATGCAGGTGCGGGTCATTACTCTCCCCTGCTTCATGGAAGCATCACTACATTATCACAATAAAAGAATGCAGACACATTATTGGTCTATTTACAGTATTAGTCTTGCCATGTCACAGCCTATTAAGCTGCATTATTAGCCACTGTGTACCAGCAATGGCCCGTCCTGGAAAAACAGGCCGTCTACGGCAGGCTACACTCTGTATTTTCAGGTTGAAATCAGTTTCTTTCATTTCAGATATTTTTTTTTTCACTTAGAGTTCATATATTAAAATAAATGTTTATAAAGTCAAGTTTTCTCATAACATTTTTATTTTTTTCTTAATTCTATCTCAGCCCGTGAGCGATACATACATGGCCTCAGTTTGTTAAAGGCGTTTTTTGCCCCCAGGCGCTTGTACCAATTAGCTCAGCAGACCGTCCAGCAGAGGTTCTCATAATTCACGGAGGATCTGGAACATCACCCACTGAAGTATTTAGAAATTCGCAAAATGCAGCTGATGCGATTGAAGTAGATCTTCAAAAGATTAGAAATCAATGCCTTGGAAAGGGAATTATGCACATTATTGCGCAGCGCCTTGTTTTAATTTATCTTGCATATTACATAATCACTCATAAATGCATTCGCTACCCAAAAAAAGATGCATTTCTAGCAGGTATTGCTGCGAATTTAACAGTCATTTGTTATACCAACTCAAAAATCTAACATCAGCTTCTCAGTCAGTAAGAATTTGGGAAAAAAAGACCAGTTAAATGTTATGTTGTTTATACAGTTATGGAAAATACTTGCTAGTTGTCCAGTGATGCGGGGATGACCATCATACGACAATATAAGGTTTCAAGCATTAAAAATGCTGTATCCATGAGCATATTAATGGAAAGTTGAGTGGAAGGTAAAAGGTATAGCAGAAAAAGACAAACTCTGATTTAACAGGAGTTAATGACTACTGCACAACATTTATAAATTGTGCGGTAGTCATTGACAGGTAAGCCACAAAAGGTCATTGTTAAAGGCAGAAAGCCAGAAAGTTGAGCGAAAGGAAAACATGTGGCAGAAAAATTTTAACAAACAATGGGTGTAGCAGCAGCCTTGAGGTTATTATGAAGCAAAGGCCAGTTGGTAGAAACACTGAAATACCCTATTTGTGGAGTTGGTAAATGCACAAGTGCCAGTAAATAGTTGAAATCTCTGAACGTCTCTAAAATGTTTAGAACTGCTTATTTTAATAGTTAAAACACCGAATAGATTCCAAAGCTGCATTTTCTTTTTGTTATTTTAGATGTGGTATACAATAAATTTGTGAAAAGGAGAGTTTTCTGTCAATCATTTAAAGTTATGTCGCAAAGAAAAATCTGCAAGTAGGTGAATCCGCAAATACTGAGCAATGAATAGGCGGGGGTCCACTGTATGTCCAGAAATAAGATATAACCAATGGCATGTGCCTCAGCGAAATGGACCTGGCAGTATAGATGAGTTGAGTTTGAGTTATTATTTTTTAAGATCAGCTGTGTAGAAGAGTCCAAATACTTCTTTTGATGTGGCCATTGTCACAGAAGTGAACGTATGTGCCAGTGTTTCTGTGCTTGAATTCAAGCCTTAAATACACAGAAACATAAGTTCTCAGCCTAATTCACTGTGTATAATGATTTAACTAAAAAAAATAAATAAAAAAACCTCTTAAACTGGCAACAATTAAGATTCTCTTAAATTTGTGAATCATTTAAAAACCTTGGAAGACATTCAAGGTTTATAAATACTCTAAATCAATCACAGACCCTCACTCAGAGGGCTTACTCCTGTCTGTAAGAAATTATCCATTTTGGACTGTGAAAAAAACCCCCGTCCTTTATTTTAATTAATTGACAAAGCATTGACCTCACTCTTATTCAGACACATCTTCCTCTGAGACAGAAGCTGGCGATCCCCTTAGTCTCTGCAAATGAAAATGGAGCAGTCTTGTAAATTACCGCACAGTGTGCTAAATTATTGTCTAAAATTAAGAATGTCTATCTGTCTTACACGCAAAGAATAAATCTCTTCATGACTGAGATCAGGAAAGTCAAGAGAAGTTTGTTGCGCTATTTAATTTCAGAAACTTTCCACACAGCAAAGAACTTACAATCATAAAACTTGTGATTAGAAACTTCAAGATTTTATTTCTGAGATTGTATTTCAAGAGAATTTTATTTAATTTATTTATTTATTTATTTATTTTTTTAAAAAAGGACTCAATAAGACTGAAATACAATTTTATTTACCAAACATCCAGGTCTTATAATTAAAGGCTTGCTTGACTTTTAATGATCCCTGCGCACAAGCAAACTTGTGGAAGTTATTTTAAGTGGAATGCGTAATGAGACGTTAACAGTGAACACTGAGCTGAAGTCAATTAGCTGTGCAGTGCAGACAGACTGCTGGGCGCTACACTGTGCTTTTAAAGCAAGCAAAACTGAGAGGCTGCAAGGTCACATGTGACAGTGGAAGTGTGTGTGTGTGTGTGTGTGCGGATGTTTGTGAAGAAGCAATCTGTTGTCTTGGCCCTATTAGAGCCATCAAACAAACACTGTGAAGACAAATTGTTAAACCTTTAAGATGAATTGAATGAAATTGGAAATCCATTCCAGTGAGTGTAAAGTTGTGTTTGTTTCTGTGGTCAAAATTGCATTATCACTGAATCATGATGGATTGTCTGGGCAATATTTTCTTCTTTAGAAAACCAAAGTAAAACCAGACAATTCAGTCCAACATTCACATTTAATGGAATACTAATGTACTACGCATGTATAACAGCTGTTTTAGGGTCTTAAATCTTTTATATATCAAACTGTGCAGAAGTATCCATGCCACTGACTATGATTTTTTTTAAAATAAATGACACAAAACGGCATGTGATTGTAGAGTGAAACTGATACACGGCTCTCATTTATTTTTTACAATTAAAAATCAGAAGTGTGCCTTGCATTTGTCTTCAGTTTCCCAGAGTCAATGCTAGGCAGAGTCGCTTTTCACTGCAAACACAGTTGAAAGTCTTCTTAACTATGACTATGCACATCTACAGATCGACAGTATTGCCTATACGCTATTGTAAAATTGCACAAGCCCAGTCATATTAAATTGAGAGCATCTGTGAAAGGCAATATGAACATTTTGTCAAACATTCTGGTTGGATTTAAGCGTAGACTTTGAATTAACAACACATTGTTTTTTTTCCTTGGCTGTTTCTGCAAAGGAGATTGGATTTACTGTAATGCTTTCGTCAGCTTTCCTGTTCCCTCAGCATAATGCTACCGCCACCATTTTTCACCATGGGTTTGGCATTTTAAAGGTGCTGTGCAGTGCTTATTTTCTGACATTTGCATCATTTTGTATACAGAAAAAAGTGTAGTTTTAGTCTCATCTGATCAGAGTACTTAGTAAGGTTTGTTTTGTGCTCCAAAAAGATTGTAGCAAACATCAAACATAAATGTATTTTTCCATACTTCAAGAACAGGTTTTTTTTCCATAAAAGCCCATAGAATTTACATGAGATTATGAGCGTAAAGTTGGCTGTCTCATTTTGAATTTTTAGTCTGGAAAAAATGTGGAAAGGAAATCAATTTTCTTTCTGCTTTAGACGTATTTATTATGTTAGTTTATCACTATTCTAATTATTTCTACTGAAGGTCGTAGCGTAACAAAATCAGGAAGATCAATGAAAACATTTGCAAGGCACTGATGTTTTAAGGAAGTGTGTGGTTCGGACAATAAAATGAACCTTTATTAGTGTTAGAATCTGCCCATCATGGTAATCACAGGGCTGAAGAGGGGATGCTCCAATTTTCATGCACTGCAGTGTCTTAGATTTAATCAACGGCTGGGATTTATCTGAAGCAGCTAGGTAGCATAGCTTCAAATTGGAATATATGTTAAATGCAGCAACCTCCATGCATTCATAATCTGTTTTATAGTATGAACGTTTATAAGACAAATTAATCATAACATACACAGTAAATTACAAACACAAAACAGAGTCAAATAATACTTTTCTTATGGCATAAACCATTTTAAACAGCTGCAGCTATGATTGTTATGGTTTAGATGGGGGAGGAAATAGTGACAGAATTGGAGGTAAGCCTCAGTTTTAGACCTCTCGTCCAAGAGACTCATTCAGCTCTCTGCAGGCTATCAGAGCGGTGCATCTCGGCAGGGAGAAGATAACTAACAGAGATGATCTTGTAGTATCATAGCTTAATTTTCTTTACTGGGAGAATTTTCAGGACTAATGTAACTTAAATAGGCTATTGTGGGGCAAACTGCATGTGTTTTTATGGGACATAAAATCATAGAAACTCACCAAAAAGGAAGATTGGCACTTAGGCGTGCACAATGTGTTAAAATGGAGCCTGAATAAATTACCACAGTGCCACTCCAAAAGGCCTGCACCAAATCTTTTCAATTCCCTTTGTGTGTGTGTGTGTGTGTGTGTGTGTGTGTGTTGTGCTCAACAACGTGTCTTCTTGTTCTTGTGTAACCTTCATTTCTGTAATGATAAAAAATAAATCCAAAGAGCCACTGATGGAAATGTCTTCCCCTTTATTTTACAGCTTGCTTACAACTTAATTTCTTCGAAATTACAGTTAAAGCAGTTAAGAGTGTTGTTTTGGGCATATTTGGGCTTTTGATGGAATTGAACCACCAATCTGCTGATTGCAAGTAACCAGAAAACAAGAGCAGGTTGAAAAGAAGCCTCACATCTAATGGAGCACTGGATGAGAGGATTATAACTTTTAAAGAACAACCTGAAGCGTTGTGCCTGAGCACCAACATAAAAAAAAAAAAAAAAAAAAACTTGATTTCTCCACAACTTATTACTTCTGGCACTGCACCTTAACGGGAAATTGGTTAAAGTGGAGTGTTGTGGCAACATAGTGCTTTCTTTGGAGCAAAGATTAGAGATAAATTAAAGTTTGTTTTCAGTTTGTGAAACGCACTTATTTTCTGCTCCTTATTTAATATTAATATTCTTGCTGTATTTCCCGTCTTGCAGCATGTAGTTGTGGTTTCATCCCGTGGAATGGCCTCTGCCAATTTAGATCCACTTGTATTTAAAGAGTCTGGTATCTGTTGTTCCCTTTGTTGGTTTGTGGTTTGGTGTACACCGTTGCTGTGCAATTAAAGAAGAAGTTTCTACTGATGTCACTCTGAGTATATTTGTATGCAACGTTTGGGTCCCACCTCCGTGTCCGTTCGACCAGCGTGACAAGCGTGCAACACAAACCATGTTCTCCACAACTTTACCTCTGTGTTCCTTGGTCTTCATGGTGCTGCTGGTTTACTGCTGTATTTATTTTTTTGAGATTAAATTTCATTTAGTTTGAGTATTTACTAGGTTAAGCCAAATTGCGAAGGCAGTTGGAGTCACTGAATTTTATTTAGGTGTGTCAGTGTAAAAGAAATGTAAATAAAACGCAGCACATATTACATATTTCCTTTTGTAAACAATTCTGAAAACCATGTATCCTTTCCCTTCCACTTCATAATTATGTGCTACTCTGTGTTCGCCAATCACATACAATCTCAAAATAATACACAGAAGTTTGTGGTGGTAATGTAACCACATCTAAAATGCATCCTGTATATCCAGCTGTGTGGTTTGCAATCTTGAGCTTGTTCTGTCTGCTTCCTCTGCTTCACACTCATGCAGCATCCAACATAAGGTAAATAGGCTTATTATCAAGGTGTCTAACTCATGCCTGTGTAGTATATTACATGCATTGTACTGATGCATTTGTGTGTTTCATGATGTCTCTGACTTGTCTGTCCATCCGCTTGAGTAAACAAGAGCTACGTTAATGCGGACGTTAAGGGCTCTATTAGTGCTACTGACAGGAAGCGGAACAACCCAGGCTTTTTCTATTTGTCCATTATTAATGAGGACTGGAGGTTAAACTACCGCTTAATCACCAGGCAGTATAGAAAGTGATGCAGAGATACAGGGATGGGAGCTGGTCAATAAAATGTGTGGGTGGAAAGTGATTTTTTTTTTTGCTTCAGAAATTAACCAAAGAAAGGAAAGAATAATGGCGAGAGTACAAACAGAAATTGACTGTTATTTCCCACAAGCTTAATTAACAAGTGTGTGTTTGCGACTGAAGATGTGTTCCATTTCAGTTTTGAGATTGTACAACTAGAAATTATTTTTGCTCCTTTTCATAGTAAAACACTATTTTGTGTTGGTTTATGAGATAAAGCCAACATAAAATACACAGAGGTTTGGTAATAACATGACTAATTGGGTAAGAACATCACAATAAGCATGTCCCTCTCACCTCAGAAAGGCATTAACTTTGTGTAATCCAGGCATGATCAAGCATGTAATCTCCTTAAATAGAGAGTACAGGGAGGAAATGTCCTGCATACAGTCACATAAACAGACATCGGTGGTCTGTGTCAGATTAAACTGGACATATGGAATCTTGTTTTAGTTTTTATACAGTTTGTGATAGTATGTCAGAAATTCTGAGGTACTATTTTTTTTTTTCTGCAAGTGACTTTTTAAATAATGACAAGGAATGTAACTAACATTAACATTTCAGAAGCACCAGAACTATCCTCTAAGTAAATTGTTGTGTTTTTGAGTCAAATTGAAGTTGGGCCTTAGTATTAGATTTGTTTTAATCTTTTGATATTACATTGAAAATCTTATTTCGTATTTTTTTAAAGGACATTTTTTTCTGGAATTGTTTCATGTGTGATTTTAGCTCTTTGGCCAAGTTTGTTATGTCATTCTCTTTATTTTTGCACTTCAGTATTTATTCATATTTATTTGTTAAATTATTTCTTTTTAAATTTCAAATGTCTCTTTGGAGTGTTTCTCAACAATTCAGTTAAAGTCAGTTTACTTATATTGCGCCATCTCACAATGTCACAAGGTATATTGCAAAAAAAGTAAAAAAAAAAAAGTGAAAACATAAACACAGCAGCTGCTAATACCTATATTACTTTTGACAAATTCTTTTTCTTGGTGTTTATTAACATCTTTTGATTTCAACTGTTTTCTCCATAAGTTTTTAGTGGCCTGGATTCTTAATTAAGCCATGTAAAGCATCTTGTGTTCCACTATGCAAATAAGGGAACAGCAAATTTCAAATTTCATTTGATTCAACAGGTTTTTTAACAAAAGAGGAGGAAAAACAGAAAGTGTTGTTTTGGCTCAAATATTTTAAATAATTATCTAGTACAATCCAGAACATGCTGTCAGAAACAGCTGGTGTGCATCTTTCTCTAGCAATTAATTTTCAAACACACACACAACCACGCGCAAAAAGCTCGCATTTATTTTTCAATTATTTCACTTTTAATTATTTGATATAAATGTGGTTCTGCTTAAGGGCCTACCATTATGGATGGAGGCTGGCTTTTAAAGAGGGGCCACTGGGCAAAATGGTAAACAACGGAATTAAACGGTAATAATTATTGTTCCAGAAAATAATTATTGTTCAGCCGCCTATCAGCTCTGGTGTTTAAATAACAGATATTAGCAGTATTTTTTTTTTTTTTTTCTGAGTGATGGCAATGTGTGTGTGTGTGTGTGTGTGTGTGTGTGTGTGTGTGTGTGTGCGTGTGTGTCCACACATAGTGGCTAAAGCCGAATCCCACATGCAGCAGATAGACAAGAAAAGCTGAGCATGCTGAAACACACAAACACACACACAGGCAGTGGAGATTAAAACACAGAGTCATAGAGATGGGCAGAATATATATATATAAAAAACAAAAAAAACCAAACAAAAAAAAACATGAAGCATACTGGATTTTATTTCCCCAAGCATGGAAATAATTCAGAAATTAAAATGTAAAACGTAAAGCGTTTCATTCATTCTTTTGGCCTGTCTGTGTAGCCTAGATATGAATAGAACAAGTCAGTCAAAAATGTGAGGAATTTTGTAAATGTATTGTTTATTATATATTTTGTTGAGCAATTCTCAAAATTTATTTTGATTTTTCTGACATATAAGCATTTTTTTTAAAATTTGACTCAACAACAATCTGTCATCCAAACAGGCTTAGATACCAAACATGTGGATGGATTTCACATCTATATTGTTTATGTTCTGCTGATCCCCCCCCAACATTGAAAGTCAACATCAAAACAGCTTTTGTGGCCATTATTGTTTTTTATATTTTTGCCTGATCTCTCACTGATCCACTGCTCTATAAATACCCTTCTAGACTTCAGCACCAGAGTGTGAATGGAGGGATTAACAGAGATGCAGGATGAGTGAAAGGGATCTGACGGCACTAATGACGACAGACGTGTCGGCCTTTGTTGTTTGTGCTAAACAAGCATATGCACAAGTGGACAAGTCCACAACCAATGAGCGCCGTCGTAAACACAAACACCCTGTGCAGCAAGATGTTTTTCATGTCTTTTGACGGATTATTTCTCTTTTGACATTAATATAATCTTCAGGATTTTTAGCAGATGTTGAAACCGAATGAAACCAGGAAAACATCCATTCTGGAAATTATCTGGTGGTCATTTATACAGAACACTTTATGTGCAAAACAATTTCCCTATATTCCAGTTATAGCTAAGACTGATCATGTAGAAACATTAATGAAAATATGGCAGAAAAAGGGGTATTTTGTCACTGTAAACAATTTGTTTTCAAATATAGTTGAGAGCAGAGAAATAAGTAGAGTAGAAAATACACAGAACTACAAGCTTTAAATAAATGGCTCCTGAAACATCATATATACAAGTGGTAAATTGTATTTAAAAAAATGATGTATTCATATATTTTATGTAGGTAATTGTTCTTTTTTTTAATTTCCAGTCTTTGTGTCCAAGTCACTGTTCAGTATAACCAGAACAAATGTTTAATCACAGCTGTTGGAAGATGAGGGTCAGCTAGCTTTGCCAAACTCTGAGGGATTTCAGAAATTTAATTTATTATAAAATTTTTATACATAACAGTGGAAGTATTTGTAACTGTTTTTTTATGAGTTGAGACCAAGACTGAGACCGCAACCCAACATAAGTTAAGAGTACTTATTGACAATTATTATTTGAAAGACAATCAGCAATTTCTTCTCTGGAAATCACCAGCAACCAAACTCTACAGAATGATGAGTAATATGGATCGTGCTGGAATGACTTTAATGTTTAATCAGGAAATAATATTTTAACCAATTGATGTGGATTCCAGGAGCCAACAGTGCAGAGTCTTGGAAGCCAGCAGACTGACGAAAGACAGTCTGAAAGACAAAAAGGAAACGGAAAGGAGACAGAAACAGATCAGGAACATTGACTTGGCTGTAACAGCAGTGACAACAGACAAGTTTACCGAGTGACTGCAGAACAGGAGTCTATGAAGGCAGCAGAACAGGTAAGCAATCAGCAGCCAGCTGGAGAAGAGCCACGGGTGAGAGCAACGAGCTAATTCACAGACAACAGGGAGGGGAAGGGCAGTGAGCAGGAGCAGTTCACCAAGCCCTTTCAAAGAAGCCTGTAGCTCTCCTACTAACAGCTATGGTATAATGGAGCTCATATATAAGTATGTAAAAATATGTTTATATTTTATGTTTGTTTTACACAAAAGTATCAGTTTGTGTAAAACTGACACTGGCAACAAATGAAACACATTTCTTATGTATGAAACATTGTAAAAAGTCAGTAATTGTTCAACATGACAACTTCCTCTCTTTATTTGTGTTGGTTCTTAGTAGGAAAAGTTGTTCAACTAAACATTAGGTAAGGAAACTACTAGGTTAAAACACAGCACCAAAACTACCTGGTCAGGTTCAGGCACCAGATGAGCCAGTTTAGGATTGGGTAGAAAAGCTATGATGCCATATGGCAAAATATTTCTTGATTAGCATAAAACCAAGCCAGAAAAGTTTAAGAAACACAAGAAGTTTGTGGTACAATTTTAAGTGGTTCACAGATAAAACTTTTCTTATTGTACATCTGGAGATTTCTGTTTCTTGATGCAGCTGTGAGAAATATTGCTGGCAGCTGATGTGCAAAAGAAAAACAAAACACAATGTTGACTTAAATCATAACTAATCAATGATCACCTAAAATTGTTAGTTCAACTGATCTGAGACACGCTGAATAATATGCTACGCTGTGGATGTTTGTTTGGTTTTGGCCACATAAACACGCCACGCTCTCTAACAGAAGTGCAGCAGGAAATATGAGACTGAAACACCATTATAAGCCGATCTCCGTAGAGTGTCTGATCTCTAAATGAAGGCTACATATTTAAATCTCTCTTTCTGTCTCTACACTTACGTCCAAACATGACCTGCTGGTAAACCTCTAAGCTGTATTTGAAGAACAGAAGCCGCAAGATATAGAGAAAGTAGATCTTTAAATGCCATGTCTGCTGGCCTTCTTATCCATTTAGCTGACCTTTGCTGGCAGATTTCAAGCTGCAAATGGAACCAACAACAAGAGTGACTTTAAATACTTTTTTATCTTGCCTTTTAGTGTTACACAAATTGGTGTGTGTGGCTGTAAGCACTTTAATACGTAAGCAGCTTGTAGAGAAGATGTTGGTATAATCCTGAAAATATGGAAACAGTTCAGACATTTATAATAACATTATATGTAGATGTCCCCTTTTAAGGGTCAGAAAAAAAAACAAAAACTATTAAACCTACTTGACATGTTCAAAAAATATACGAAAAGGTCAAGCTTTGAATATACATTAGACATGAGGGTCCTAAACAGAAAGGGAAAAGGAACCAAAAGCACTGGGGATGCTGAAGGAATATTCAAAATATCCCAAAAGAAAAAATGAGACATTACTGGCACTTAAAGGTGACTCCCATAAACTCACACTTGCTGCACAATAATTTAAGAAGCATTGAGACACTAATTCTTTCATTGCGCTATAGAAGTCCAAAGTATAGGAGGTAGCCACAATGGTTTAGGAATGAAAGAAAGAAAAAAAAAAGATGTCGACAAAATGGACTGAAAGACGAATTACATTGATTTTTATATGGCCTTAACATGTGATGTTACAGAAGTGATATAAGAGACTTCCTGACTTTGAGTTCATCAAATGTAGGATTAGTTAAACATAGCTTCATTCGCTGAGTTGATCCAGGTCAAATTTCTCTAAGCCTTTAAGTATGCTTGCATCAAAGTTCATCCTAAGCCAGACTCCACACAAGATCTGGAAATGGCTGAATCTGATTTGCATATTTGTGTACTTTACACGCACATTGAATATATCATGGAAGTGTGGACAGATTTTCCTTTCTTTCACCATCTTTAATCTTTCAGGAAGTTCCACACTACAGCACATCAAAGTAACATTAATTAAATGACAGCAATTTACTTCCTGATTATTTATTAGCTTAACAGTGTACTTCAGGACTGAATAAGGGTCTAATTGACAAATTAGTTGGTCTCTTACAAAACCTTGCCCTCAATTTATAAACAGGAAGAATATTTGCTTGTGGTCACACACAGAGCAACCCACTCCTGATTTAACACTTCTTTATTAGCGGCTATAATTGGAATGTTATATGCAAAACCAATGTAGGCAATGGGTAATTAGAAACTGATTACAGTTTTCACGTATTCATTAAACAAGGTAGTGCGATGGCAGCCAGAGTATGGGTAGGTAACAAAGGCCGGCGTTCTGCATAGTCCACAATGTTGTATAATGAGATGTCATTAGTGATTAAGCAGAAAAAATAAGGGCTGTGTCAGTAAACTGGCTGATTTATTAAATATGGGAAGCTAATAGCAAAGTAAAATCCATCATTTGCAATAGAGATTTGTTGTCTCATACCAACAAGTTTAAATATTACTTTCCAAAAGTACAAATTATAGGCTAGTAGTCACCATGAACTGCTCCATGTGTAGAAAAGACAATCTTCACCGTGCAACGTGGTGGCTGCACCAACATGCTGGAATGCTTTACTTTAGCAAGGACAGAAAAAGCTTATCAGGGGGTGAGTTTAAGGCCTGCACAAATGAACACAAATTGAGTGATTTCTCTGTTTGCTTTTTGTTTCATATATAAAAACATCTTTGTTATATAAAGCTTCGATATGTGACTGATGGTTGACATCACTTTCTGTCTGCTCATCCTTCCCTCTCCGTCCTTCCTCTGTCACGTCACAGGGAGTCCTCCGGGATCCGGGAAATGATTAAGGACGACAGTTTCAAATACCTTTCAAGTATCTCCCTGATGGCGATGTAAAGTAGGTGGGCACCGAGAAAGTGGTGGTTAGCAAGAGTGTGCCAGTCTGGTCTTTCGGAAAGTAGAAAGTAAAGATTTGAGAATGATGCAAGTAATTTTATATTTAACTATGTCTAAGCAGTGAAGCAATATACATATATATATGTTTAGTTTTAGAAGAAACGTTTATTCACCTGTGTTCTTTTTGAGGATACTTTCCTTATTTTCTAAATGCAGTTGTAAAAGTGAATCAAATGTTTTTTTTGTGTTTTTTTTTTTCCAAATCTCCATACTCCAGTGTCTTGTTCATGACACACATTCAGGGTCCCTCATTGTGACACTTTACTCACTGTGGCATGACGAGGGGTGTTCATAAGTGAATACACATCCGTGTGTGAATGTCTCTGTACAGCATGTGGTTTCATGTGTGTGTGTGTATGCGTGTGTGTGTCTGCATAGGTCTGCGAGGGAGAGATAATGAGATCTTGTTCAGCTGAGGCCCGGTCTTGATCCCCAGAAGCCCTGGACTCATTTCAGTGAGAAACCTCTGAACAGAGTGAATACAAGACAAAGAAGTGCCAGCAGAAACATAAACTTAGTCTGGTAGAGGGATCATAAACCGGAGGAAGTACAGGATGATCGCTTTTGTCCTTTATTATTGGAGTACAGCTTTCAAATATCCTGCCTTTGAGTTAAAGATTACACCAAAATAAAAATAAAAAATTAAAAAAAAACATTAATAAAATATTTATTTAACACAGAAAAGCCTGTTGTTTGTCTTGGAGAAGATTTCTAAAAGTCTTAAAATACATTATTTGAATGCAGTATAATCTAACAAGGAAAATTAGAATTTTAATATTTCAACCATTAATTTGACTGCATCTATTCTAGGGGTGGTGAAGAGTGCATCATTAAGAAAATACTTTTTTTATTGGTGAGTTTAGATAAAACATTTATGTTATTTATATTTATCCTAATAAGTTGTTTAAAGTTCCTCTTTACCACTCATCAAAATGGAAAAGACAAGAGAATATGTCATGTATATAAAGTTGATGTGTGTTGATCCTTAAAATGAAACGGTAAACAGTAAAATGTCACTGCTAAAAATGCTGGCTGCTTACAAAGTGATTCTTCCAACTTTTTTATTTTACAAATAGAAAATTAAGTGGAAGGAAAACTGTAGGATAAAAATAATTAAAATAAAAACTTAGGTATTAAACAAAATCTATAGGTTTTGTCAAATACAAGCCAGCCTCATTTGAGAAAGCTGTTGATTTGCAGTTACCACAGATAAATGTTATACTTCCTTAAATTGGGAAATATTTGATAAAGTTGCTTTTTGTCAAGTAAGCAATAAGAACAAGAAATAAACAGATGCAAATATTCTTTTATTTTATTTCAATAAACATACGGTGAAAAAAGTGAGAAAGGATTATAAACTACTCCATGTTATGAGTATCAATTTAGTTCAGAATGTTTGAGGTGAAATATCACAACACTGCAGTTCAGTAGCAAAAAGCAGCATCTTGCGATTATCAACTCGCCATAACTAAAGAATATTATTTCAGTTTGTTGAATTCTTTCAAACACCCTTTATCTGCCATTTTCCCGCATTGTCATGTTTATTAAATACCGTCAATATCCTAAAAACTGAAAGCAACAAACGTTCCATCACAATTCTTCCTGCACAAGCAGCAAATGCTTCCAATGAACACTGACTGGGTTTCTTCCCATCTCTTCCCCTCCTTCTCCTCCCTGCGTTTTCATACCTGTCAGCTAGATTCACTGTGTGGGTTAGCCAGAGCTATCACTGTTCCCTTTTCTTTTTGGCATTGTTCAAACTAAATGGAAACAAGGTAATTAGCTTGTTACAATTAAAGCGAGACGAGCGGATGAATTGTAATCACTCGCAATGGAGTTCCTGCTTTCTCCCCTGCAGCCTCCAACAGGCCAGCTGAGCTATCCTCATTTGCATAATTAAAATATACAAATGATAATGGATTTTGTAGTCAATGTCCAGAGGCTGCAAAGGCAGGAATGAGAGAGAGAGAAAAAAAAAAAAATGAAATCACAATAACAACCACAGCGGTTTCGCCTAGAGGGGAGGCAAAGGGGGGTAGTGGGGTGGGGAGAAAGAATACGGAGAAAGGTTGGTCTTGTACTGGAAAAGAAAAGATGGCAAGAGAGAAGGATGTGAAGATAATGAGAGATAAAATGAGTGAGAGAAAAGACAGCCTGAACATCATAGGGAGCAGAATAAAGGTGAACCAATTACATTTGCAAATAGCATATGCCTGGCCCTGGCCTGCGCTGCCCTCCCTCTGGGGAAGTCTTTCGCCTGATTACATGAAATTGGGATAGAATTAAACATCTAAAAGTTGTCCTAAGACAAACCGAAATGAAATTAGAACCCGACTTCTTTTTTACCTCGCATGGCCACAGGGCCACACGGCAGAGACGTCAGGAGAGACGGAGGGATTGTGCAATTAGGCAAGGGACAACGCTGGTGAAATTAGGCCTTGAAGCTGACTTTACTCTACCTCTGCTTTTTCTTTCTTTTCTTTTCTTTTTTTACCTTCTTCTGGGCTTTTTTCTAGAGTTCGCTTTCCGTGTTTTTGGCATCAGAAAGTTTAGAGGGAAACCAGCTGCCATCCCTTGACGATGAAGTGTGTTGGTCCGAACACACACACACATTCACACACTTCTCCCCTGCTGTGCCGAAACACATTTACACACACTCTTGTGCCCCGGTGATTTGAGAGTGACATTAGAGCGGTGGAAGCCGAGAGCACTGGGCAAGGCCCCAAAACACAAACTGAAAAGCTCTCCAGTCACAAAACTAACTTGTCTTTCTACAGTAAACGATTACAAAAGAGGGCTCTTCTGTGGAAAATATTAGTGCCTTTTCTTGAAGGCAAGCGAGTTTCTGCATGTTTCCTTCATCCTATTTTCTTTTATTTTCCCTTTCAAGCCTCTGATTCCACTAATGCAGGAAAAAAAGAAACAATAAAGACATACTTTTTCAGGCTGAAATCTTATTCAGGAGAGCATCAAATTAGAGAGCAATGTGCTGTTATTACGATTATAACACAAATAAGAAAAGTGGATGTCTTCTGTTCTCTTCCACTCCATTTAGCACTCCATTCAGTTATCCCACAGGGATCAAAAACAGTGCATTTAACTTGTAATCTGATCAGATTGATCTGAAATGAAGATGCACATCATACAGTTATTCTCATTTTATTACCAGCATCTCCTTCACTTGTGATGATATAACAATGCCTTCTCAATGCCTTCCATAACAATTCTTAACGCCAGGGTGTTTTATCTTCCATAACGCTTCCAGAAGCCAAGATCATCTCTGAAAAATGAACTTATCTTGTGACAGTGTTGGTTCCAGTTAAAATCATACAACCAATAATTGACAAAGTGGTGTATTTCTCTCTCTCTTTTTGTTTACACTACAGAACATAATTTAATATTTTAATAGAAACATGTTCTTTATTGGAATTTAAAACTCAAAGTTTATGGGTATTTTATGACTGCTTGTATGTTTGGACCCTTGCTTGACCTTTGCATGACAATATGACTCCAACCATCAGGTTTTTTATTGGTTCTTTTGTTAATAAAACTATGAAAACAAATGGATAAACATGTTCAATCATCTTGGGTAACTTAATATGTGATTTCTTTAAGATGAGCTGTAATTCTAGCCTGTTAACTCATATTTATGAACTCAAGAATGCTATTTATTATACCCATATGTTTGCGTTCTCTTACATAGATGGCTACCGTTGAAAAAAGTGATTATTTTCCATCATAATGTCCCATAAACATGTGTTCAAAACTCACCTACATCTAATGACTTTGCAGAGTCAGATTAAAAGTATTGAGCTAACTACGTCTTTGTTCTTTTTAGTTGGCAGCCTTGTGTTCTTTACACACATTCCCATTTGCAGATGACTTTTTCTCAATATTCAAACTCTTTATTGCTCAGTCTTTATGCTTACATAAATTGCATTTTCTTCTTTTTATGTGCATTTCTATAAAATTTGGTATGCGCAGCTGCCTGTTTACATTCCCCCTCTGTTTTTTTTTTTTTTTTCTGTATGTGTGTATGAGTGAATGCAATAACAGCAGCAGAGCTGTAAGTAAATAATGAGGAGTAATCAAAGTTAATGGAACCCAATGGGAGACACAGCTTCTGTGTGGCAATAATCTCATTTAGAGAGAGAGGCAGATTTAGTGGATAATTGGGGCCTAAGTATTTACTGATTCCCCTGCTAACTAACTAACTTACTGAGCTGCTGATGCTCTTTTTGTTCACACCGGTGCCAGGAGGTGAACAAAAGAGCAAATGAAGCACTGTGACTTAGATTCAACATGTTTCTGTTTGACCATTTTTTTGTTTCCCATTTCTCATGACTTTGTTGATTCATCTGGTCATCTTTTCCTTTTTCCCTTTCCTTTGTCCCATTTCCTTTTGTTTTTTTACATTTTTTTTTTATATAATTTTGTCAAAATGTTCCTGCACTTTTGAAGAAAAAATATATGTTTTAGCAAAAGAGTGTTTAAGAGATCATGATTTTATTTTTTTTATTCTTTTACAGATTTTTATTGATAAATAAATTGTAAATACAGTATATATGCATGCAAACAACAGATTTCCACTTCCCTTCCCAGTCCTTCCTATTCACCTGCCAAACCCAGAACCAGATCAGTAGTGGCACATAACTGAACTATAAAAACATAATAAAAACGTAAAAAAATTAAAAAGTAGAAAAAAAGCAAAAAGCCAAGTGAACACATTTTAGTGTATACTAAAAAAAAACAAAAAAAACAAAAAACAAAACAAAGTTAGTTCAACATATATTTTAGCACTTTTTTTCTTTGTAAATCCCACGTTGCATGTAAACCAAATATCCATTGGTTTCCATGGAGAATTTGCCACTTGCAAGATGGCAGATATGCTGAATTATTTCTCTAGGACAATGGCAGCAATGGTGCTTTGACTCTTCTGAGAGTCTCAGTCCTCTAAGAATAAGTAAATGCTTTTCCTGTGTATTTAAAAGCCCAAAATACCAATGCCCCCTTGGTTCTCTTTGATGATTTAAATAACCCCAAAGAACTTTCTTCTGCCTTCTGGTTATATCTGCAGCAACACTTTTGTGACACTGCATTAGCTGCTCAATCAAAAATGTAAAAATGATAACTAAATTAGTACAGAGATGTATAAGCAGTGATAATGTTATTGCTACTAGAACAAAGCCATTTCTAAACTGAAGGAAAATGAGCAAAACAAAACAGTGTAGGCAAATGCTAAAAAATATGATGGACAGTTTGTGCCCTCCAGGCAATACCATGATTTCACCACGTTGGCAGATTGTTAAACATAATCCAGTCCTTTACAATCTTATATCACTCATCACTACTTCCTGAATTTTCCTTTCTTTTCATTAATGTTTTAAGTCTTTGCACCCTTTGTCTAGACTTTCTATCATCTATGACAATAAGATATAGACATGATTCTATCTGGGTGTATTGGGTGTGATGGAGTTAATGGAGGGTGGTGTCAGCTGCACAGCAGGGCAGCTCTCACTCTTGGAAAAGCCCAGAAAGCTTCGCTCCACCTTTGTGTTTGACTCTGTGTGTTTTTATATGTGAGGGCTCCTCAGGCGCCATTGTGGAACAACTTTGCATCTGTGCTGTGTTCTCCTCAGTGGTCATGCACTTAAGTGCTTAACCTTCAGTTCGATCACAGAGTCAAATCATTTGCACTGAGTGATGACTAGATAGCTGTCAAAACTCCACTTTTTTCCTTTGATCCTGTTTTAATTAACCTTCTTCCTCTCCTTGCAGTAATTCTGTTTTTCTCTCAAGTTATTATATTTCTTTTTATTTCCCTTTCTGTATTTTATTGTCATAAATCTCAGATGAACAGTATCAACCAGTAATCCAAATACAGAAGGATATTAGCTTGAGAAATAATTAACAAACAGATAAAACATAAACCAGCTGATTTCCCCACTGTCTCTTTCATTTTTTACCCATGTCTACAATCCTTTCTTATCATATTTTCATCATTTTTTGCACACATTATGGGTAAACAACAATACAAGCAATCCTCTCTCATCTGTCACATCACTGATTGTTGCCTGACTGTGCCACATTGTCAAGTAATGTGCACTCCTGGGGCCAGATGCATAAACAACGCAAATGCAAACCCTTATGTGTATTATGTATCATTTCCTCCATAAAATGAGTAATTAGAAAGACTGAATGTTTCCTGAGAGCAGATGCACATAATGCGTTTCTCAGGTTATGCAAATATCTGTTCATGAAGCATTAAGTCTCCTGATCAAAGTTGAAATGAAAAAGAAGCATAAGATGAGAACTGTAAAAATGTTTTTCAATTGCAGGAATGACAGAACTAAAAAAAAAAAGTCAAAAAGTACATTTTATTCAAGTTTATAAAATCAGCTGGTTGCAATTTTGCAAATCCTGCATAACTCTTCCCCATTTTTTGTACTCGCATGAAAGACACTTAAATTGATTGAAATCTGACTGCATTCCTGGACTGGTCCTTGATTTATGTCACCATAACCTCCAAAAATAATTTCGACCATGGCAGTGCACCAACAGATATGCCGTCTAACAGAGAGCTGCACAGCATGGAGAAGCACAATTATGAGTTTAATCAAGCAGCGACAAGAACACATGCATCAACTTTGTGAGCAGAATCAAAGTTCACAGCCCTGGAACCAGTATGCCTCTCAAAAGGAAGGGAATATAATGAAACAAATAAAATCACATTTTATTTGTATAGCAGCTTTCAGCAACAAGGCATTTCAAAGTCCTTTGAAATCATAAAACACAAAATCATCAATCCATTTTCTTTACACCCTTGTCCCTTGGTGGGTCGGGAGGGTTGCTGGTGCCTCTCCAGCTAACGTTCCGGGCGAGAGGTGGGGTACACCCTGGACAGGTTGCCAGTCTGTCGCAGGACAACACAGAGACAGACAGGACACAAAACTATGCATACACACACTCACACCTAGGGACAATTTGGAGAGGCCAATTAACCTGACAGTAATATTTTTGGATTGTGGGAGGAAGCCAGAGTACCCACACATGCACAGGGAGAACATGCAAGCTCCATGCAGAAAGACCAGGGCCAGGAATTGAACCCAGAACCTTGTTGCTGCAAGGCAACAGCTCTACCAACTGCGCCACTGTGCAGCCCACATAAAATCATAAAAACAAAAATACAAAGTCATACAGTCAACAACAATACATTTTGTTGCAACTGGGCCCTCAAACCACTAGCAGCAGGAAAGGTGGGAGAAGCAACAGGCGGACAGAGCAGGAATTGAACCGGTAACCCACCGATTGAGGGTCAAACTCCTACCATCGCCACCACTGTCCCAATTTATATCCCAAATATATATATAAATATCTATTTGTATGTATAACATGATTAAATCTGATTTGCTTTCCATATGTTAAGCCCACCACTAATTTTCTATGCAAAATTAAATATCTTGCTTTAACCTGGAGTTTCTCCATTGCTGACTGAGTGTTACTGGAAAACATCAGAGCAACGACCACAGCTCCTGCACGCCCATGTTCCTGCCCAGATTCATGCCAAAAATAGGCATCTCCTTTACAGTCTGTAAAGGAGATGCCTATTTTTCCAAACAGTAGAACCGAACCAAATATTAACCGGTTGGCAGAAGGGAGGCGGCTATAGTGTATTTACAGGAGAAGTGCCAATAAATCTGTCCTACACTGTACATTGCTGTGTTTATAATATTACATAGTTTTATGCATCCGGCCCCTGGTCCTGCTGGTAATTACATCAACACCTTCAGCGGCATTAGTGTCTTGCTTTGGCCATTCCCACAGAGAACCATCACTGTACCGGTTTCTTCTGCTCTGTTTGACAACACACTGAAGAGTTGCATGATGCACCGTTGTTGTTGTTGCATACTCATCATACAGAGTAATTTTTCCTAGGCGCCAAAAAGGCACTCAGGTCAAGTCACACGGTTAAGTGCAATTTGCAAACCCATCTAGTGCCAGATTTAATATTTTCAAGTATGGTTTTGTCTGTGTGATTATAATCACAAGCATGCTGGAGCCTCAATGCATGAAGAGTGTGTGTCTATGTGTGTGTGAGGACAGCTTAGTACAACACAGCCGGCCAAAGCCAGACTTTAAAAGATGTATTTAATCTGAAGATATTAGGCTCAGGTTATTTTTACTTACCATCACCCGGTATTAAAAAGCATGGTTACAGTTATTGCAAAGCTTGGAGGTAGTTATGCTTATGGAGGGGCCTTGGGAAGGCAGCAAGGAGATTAAAGAGGCTCTTTAATCAAGGAGGCAAAAACTGCCAGTAGAAAATACAAACCCAAAAGGCCCTCATTATTAAAATACATTTGGAGATTACACAATTGCACAATGAGATACTTTTACACTAGCTTTAAGATACTTGTAACATTTTAGCTTGAAAGAGAAATGCTAGTGCTACACAAAGCCATTACATAAATGAGCAGGATAAGATGCTTAGACATTATTTACACCCAGGCCAAGAGGGGATTAGGATTTACCCCTGCCTCCCTCTTATTCTTTGGTTTTACCACATCATGTTTGCTTTGAATCATTTCATTTGTATTTCTCTCTCATCCCTAAACAACAGTTCTTCCTTACAGTTCAGGCTGAATGAAGTTAAATTAAGTATAAGACTGTGCAGTCTTGCCTGGTCAATGTCCCCCCCTCAGACTTTCTCTCCTAATAATTGTAATCTCAGTCAGATCTACTGGGTTGTTGACTAAAAAGGAAAGTGAAAAAAGCCGCTACAATTAAAAAACAAACAAAAAAAACTTTTAAGATACGTCTAATATTAAAAATGAACTGAAATAGAGTTCAATACGCTGCTGAATGCATGGAAACTGTGCTGCTGTGCCACGCCATCCCTCACCTCTGAGATTTGCGCCATAAAAAGAATACAAGTGAAAAGACGGAAAATTAAAAACTAGCATAACAGAACGCCACAGACAAGATTTGTGTTGATGAAGCGTCCCAACAGTATCATTCACTGAATCAGGGAGTAAATCGACCTCTGTATCACAGTGCTAACTGGAGCAACTAGTCATCTTGTCAGAAGTCCTGATTGGCTCATTTAAATACCACTCAGGTGTAATTGGATGGCAAATTAAACTGTCATTATTGGACAGGCAAAGAGGGAGAGAAAGAACAGAGGAGTGACAGGACAAAATGGCTGCTGTTCTCCTGTGGGAAAACGTTAGAAAGTAAAGGGAGACTGATACGCATTGAAACACACACTCTTGAGACTGTCTTCTCCAGTACATGTAGTAAGACATGTGAAGTTGGGCAATTCTAAAAAAAAAAAAAAATCATAATAATGGATTTAACCTCAATCTTTTATGGGCCCATTTCCTTAATCTTTCTTCTATCTGGCTTTATAGTGCACGTCTAATCATTATGTTGTTCTTCCGCACATTTTGAACATTTCCATACCAGATCTACTTATTTTATACCTCCAATAATCTCCCCTTTAATTAGCAACAGAGATGAAGCCCTTCAGGTGGGAGTATCTGTTATTAGAACCGTCAGTTGTTTAGTCCACAAATCAGTCCGTTTTGGTGGAGAGGCGAGAACAAATCCAGTTTGCAGTTTTCTACAAACCAGACAGGGCTAAAGCTGATTTTTTTTTTGTGAGAAATATAAAACGGTGTGTGTGGTGGATAACTTACACCACCCGTTATACTAAACAAGTCATTTCCATAGTAAACCTTGGCATGGCACAACTTTAAACTCCCTCTCTGCCCATTGTTGGTTTCAATAAACAAAACTGGGAATAAATGGGAAATATTCTACTGTCCATTTTGTATGAATAAGATTTTTTTAAAGTGGCAATTTCAGTTTCAGGAAATTAATCCCAACAGTGGTAAAGCCTTATTATTAGATATCATTAGATTCAAACAAAATCTGACACATTTTGTCTGTTTTCATTTTGAGAAGCAGCTTGTATCTTGTCTAGTGTTTCTGCTCCACCATTAGTCATAAAACTGATGAATGGAAAGTGACCAGAGCTTCTCCAGGTGAACCCTGACCTCCCACAGCATGTGCACGCGTGTGTTTTGTCAGTACGACTGTAGCCCATCTGTGTGGCCTGTTAAGAGCCCCTTTCTCTCTTTACCCTCTTATTCTGACCCATATCCTCAGCGGTCAACACTCAAGAGCAGTCTGACCCAGGGGGATAGTATCTTTTTTTTCTGTCCGTGTCTCTATACACATTTATGAGTGGCAGTGCAAGCAGGGGTGAACATTAATAGGGTAAACACACAAAAAAAACATACACACAAATTTTCATGATCTCATCAATGGATTGTGAATACAGTATTAACGATGGCTGGGTGGCCCCTGGCCACTACTTACTGAATCAGATATGTGACATCTGATATGGGTTCAATTTGAAATCCATTTGTAATGCAATATAGCAGCGTGTTTCATGTCGAGGTCAAGACCCAAAGTTGGGTCATGAGACATAATTATGTCCTCAAAGAACCATTTACTCTCTCTAAAACTATGAAAAGCTAGAGATAAGTGGCAGGCTTTAAACATTATGGATATCACACATTGATGAAAAGGTTCTCTTTTAAATTAAACCTAGAAAATTACAGCAAGAAAAAAGTTCATCTGATTATTTTTTGCTTGATCATTTTAAATGTACGCTGCTCTATAGCTTGGAATTTTAATATGTGCAGAAATAAAAAGCAAGTATTGGCTATCACAGTTTCTTTCTTTGGAACATTGTCTCATTGCCTAAAATGCAGAAAAATATCCAACATTTTGCAAGTTTAAAACATATTAAAGAAAGAACACACAGAAATGGTCAAATGCAGACCCTCCAGCAAGTTCTGGGTTTACCTCAGAGTGTTCTCCCAGTGGGATATGCATAGAAAACCTCTAAAGAGAGGTGACAGGGGGATCCTTGAACCACCTCAACTGACCCCTTTCAATGGGAAGAAGCAGTTGAGCAGCTTTCTCATCTACTTAGAGATGAGAAAGTTCCTCACTTTCATCTCTAAGGCTGATCCTAGCCATCCTCTGGAGGAAGCTCACTCCAGCCGCTCTGGCTCCTGACCCACCAGTGAGGTGAGATTCGTTGTCCTTCAAGCCAGATTATGCCACCAGGAACCAGCACACCAAGGCTCCCGCCCTCGCCAACCACCCCACTTGTGTGGCACATGATCGGGATGCTGTCCCTGCCAGGTGGTGAGCCCACATCCAGATTCCTGTAGTTTGTTTGTGCAAAGCCCCAGGAGCTAAAACTCGACCATTGGCCCCTTTATTTAGTACATTTATGCACTGGAGAGTAGGAAAAAAATACTTTAGGCCAATTTTGTGCTGCTATTTTGGGAGCTTTATAGCACTTATTCTACTTTTATAAGATTTCCAAAGGTTGGAGCATAAAGAGACAGGGGTGTTTAATCAGAAAACCAAAAGTCCTGGTTCTTCTTTTGTGTCAGTTGAACAGGCACACATCATCACAGATCCCCTTCTTCTCCTCTATATTGAACTAACGTGGGTTTGATTTAGGGGTAATGGTTTAGCACACAACTCTGACTCAGGAGATTCAAGTGAATCAAATCCCTTTAATGAATTAAACCGTTTAACTTGAGTCATTTAATTACTGCATAGACTGTATGGGAAGGTTTGAATGAGAGGCTATGTTCTTAGTTAAAATGCCATAGATAATCTGGCCAACTTATCAAAGTATAGTATAACTGAACTGTATTCATTTGATTATGACTAAAGTTAAGTAATGTGGTGATTAAGTCAATTATTTCCTAACATGTTAATTTTCGTCCCACAAGACTGATTCATGGATTGGTTTAAGAAGTGAGAGATTGTTTGATTTGATTGCACTTATGATCAACTGTATTTTGCTAAAGACAGGGTCCTTGGAACCATCAGTCTGGGGAATGAAGAGACATCAAATATTAGACAATCTGTCAGAGGTGATACACACACATGCATGTGTACTTTGTGTGAGCTGAGAGACTTAAAAATCTAACACAAGCACACGGGGTGCCATTAAATGCTGCTTAGGGTGGAGAGTCTTTGCTCAGAGAGTGTGTGTCAG
Organism: Poecilia latipinna; assembly: GCF_001443285.1. NCBI lineage: Eukaryota > Metazoa > Chordata > Actinopteri > Cyprinodontiformes > Poeciliidae > Poecilia > Poecilia latipinna. Next base: position 344,727 of record NW_015113038.1, read on the forward strand.
GGTGTATCTTGGTGCACAAGGCTCAGACAAATGGATTCAATCCCCCGGCAAACTGCAAGTGAGTCTCAAAGCCCCATGCCCCTGTTGTGACATCATCTATGAATGTCATAATTGAGGGTCGGTAAATTGCCGCTTTTCCCCGCTCAGCGTCGCCCCATGTGTCAATACCGAGGTTCAAGGTGACGGAGTGGATCAATATTTCGAGACAGGAGCCATCCGCTGAATTTACAGCCCAGTAACAAGAGAGCTATGAAACAACGCTGCTGTAGCCTTCAGCAAGCTGCTGGACGGGACGGCAGTGCCGCTGGCCTGCATTTGTCGCACATGCATACCTTTGATCCTCCAAGGAATGCAGTTTTCTTATTGTTTGAGGAGTAATTTTTTTAATTAGTTACTATTTAAATATGGCTGTCTTTTTCACAAAACTGACGCAGTTTCTAGACATATCTAGAAGCTCTGACGCAGCAGTGAAAGAAAAAATAAAAGGAACATATTATTCACAAACTGATTTATGTGTTTAGTCGCAGATTTTTTTTAAACTTTTTATTTTCTGTCAAGCTCAAATTTTCAGATCAAAACAATCTTAATGTCAGATAGAGGTGACTTCAGAAAACATGAAATTCAATTTGACGGCATTGAAAGTAATTATTCACAAATGCAGAAAATTCCTCAGGAATTTGGGAAGTTCCTGAGGAATGGCAAATCTGGAAAAAAATACTCCAAGATCAAACTGACTACTCAGCAAAATGTCACAGAAAAACATGGAAAAACATCCTCAGTACTTCAGGTTTTTCTTGCTCCGATGTTTGTGATTTTACAATTAAAAAAGATGAATAGACAACCATGGGAAGGTTCTAAGCTGAAAATCAGTTACAATCAGAAGACAGTTATAATCTATATTGGAATAAAACACATTTATAGACATACTTAAGGACAAGAGGGGACAAACATTTAATTCTACAAAAGTGAAAACAAAATCTCTTGAACATTTCACTACTGAATAGATTAATATGCATCCCCGAATATGTATGCAAGTGCATTTATGAATCCATCACAGCAGCTACAGTGTCCAGCAGGCAGAAATGTCAAAATCATAGTAGGTGAGCTGTGAAGGTGACGATGCCTGCCGTGAGTGTGTGCACGTCTGGTGATGGATTAGCTTCATTTCCAGTGTAAACTGTCTGTTGTGAGTGAGTGAGTGAGTGAGTGAGTGAGTGAGTGAGTGAGTGAGTGAGTGAGTGAGTGAGTGAGTGAGTGAGTGAGAGTCCACATGCTTGGACCAAAGCAGCAGGACACTGTGCGTGATATGTGTCTTCTGGACCGTGTGTTTTTGAGTCTTTTCCCATCACTTTGAGAACATTTGTTTGTTTCTTTACCTGCGTTGCGTGTGTATCTCTGTAAGTGTGTGACCGTGGCTGAGTGATGGGTCCAGCACAGCGTGCAGTACAGTGGACAAGACGCTGGGTTTATAGTGCCGGAGGCAACAATGAGAGGTGTGTACAATCAAACGTGTGCTGACAGGTGCGATGGACATCACGGGGTTATGATGACCTCAAAGTGCTGCAGGTGACAGTCAACTGCTAACACACACACAGACAAACTGAAGTGATGGTTGTCAATCCCCTTAATTTGTGGTGCGGGAAAAAAAAATCCTTTGAATAAAAATATAACACTGCAACTGTTGTGCAAGATGAAAAAAAATACACAAAAATTCAATTTGTGTAAATCTATAGAAAGTATTTCAACACCTCCTTAAATGATTTTTATTATAGTGAAGGAGTTCAAAAATTAAATTTGGAAAGTTTCTGAGAGTCAGAAAGGAATTCCATGGCATATAACATATTAGCCACTAAAGTAATTTCAGTGTTAATCAAATAAGTTTTTTAGTTTTTTTTTTTTTTTTTTTTTTTTTTGTTTTAATTAAATTTGTCAGTTTTATTGGGGACTAAATTTTTTTGGAAAAAATTGTGATTTTTCC
>NW_015113038.1:349730-357470 GCF_001443285.1 Poecilia latipinna
AAAAAAAAATTTGTAAAAACACATTTAGCCATTTAAACATTTTAGTGTTAATTAAAAAAATTTTTTTTTTTTTTTTTTTTTTTTTTTTTTTTTAGTTGTAATTAAATTAGTCAGTTTAATGTGGTACTAAATGTCATTGGAAGTAATGATGATATTTCCACAACTTCTGACAGGGGGTATGGGCAAAACATCCAGCAAACTACTTTGCAAGCCTTGTGAAAGGACAACTAAACTTTTAGGCTTTTAAACTGTATAATTTGAACCAATTCATTCAACTTCAAAGTATGTAATACAATTTCTCATAAAAAGTCAATCCGTGGGATGACATACGAAGGGTTATGACAAAAAGACTCAATCTGATATGTTTGGAAAACTTTTGGTTGGATATTGTCCCATCAAGGTGCCGAGACTCCCACCATGGAAGCTGTAATTTGATCAAAATGTTACCCTTTTTTCTGTTTTTTAGTTAAACTATGCAAATATATGTTGCATATAAAAAGTTTTGAAATGATCAATCATGCTCATATCTTTTTGCAACATAAAAGCCCATATAAAGTCCAGCTGTATATTTGTCCATGTACGTGTTCTGCATCTGTACTTCCAGTCTTTTTTCTCAGTTCCCCTGTGAAACCAAAACAAGGTAAACGTATAATAATAACATCTTCAGAATGTATCTCTCCTTCTTTCTCCCTTGAGCCAAACGACCCACATCCCCTCACACACACCTCCTCCACACACCCCCTCCCGCCTCCTCCTCCCGGCGGTCCGAGGAGCGCCCGGGTGTGAAATGTAAAAGGGAGAACGCTGTCGTTCAAACTGTCCCAACCACCAGTACACGCTTGCCGTTTCTCCTGGCGACTCTTCCTCTTCCTCTGTCAGAGTCCGCCTGTCCCCCCCATCCTCCTCCCACCGCCTTCCCCCCTTCATCACACCTCCCCTTCTCAGGTGGGCCTGGCGCTGCAGGTTGCAGGTACGCAGGACCCCTCAGCCAATGAAAAATGAGTGCCTCCTCACGTTGTGACTTTGATGAACTTCACTGTACGTCAGCCTATCACTCTTCTCCATTTGGCTTCCCCCGGAAAAACTGCCCCATGACACACACGCAATCGCACACACACACACAGACATAGCATGCACATGCACAGAAGTGGTGAACACGCTGGACCAAGTATTTGTCTTGTTGAAGGAAGATGCTGCGCTCGGGTAAATACGAGGGTCTCTTTGTCTGTGTGTGCATGTGTGCGATTGTACATAAAATCCAGAATGAGAAGCACTTCTGAGAATTTATTTAGACACATTTGTTCAAGATAGACTTGACTTTGTTGAAAGGCTGTAAAGTTTCTTGAAGGTAAAGTTTTTCTCAGTGTGAAAAGTACTAAGAGTTTGGCATGGATGATATTCCTATCACCCTTTTTATCTGCAACAAAAAGCCTCAATTGTTCTGTAAATTGTTTGAAAATGTGATTGATGACTGGAAAGTGAGTGTATATGTTTTTGTGACATAAAAATGCAGTCTGCTTGTAGTCTTCTCTGTATTTAGTTCCTCCCGACATACAGAGAACAATTTTGAATGTTAAACCTGCCAGGAGAAACATGCTCACGTGTGTGCGTGTGCGTGTGTGTGTTTAGATTGCACAAATCTTGTGGGTCTGCTAACTGCAGACAGAAGAGTCAGGGGGCTAATCCCTCCCAGTTGGTTCCTAATCCAGTTCTAATCCCTTTAAAACTCTCCATCACCCTCTGAGGACCTCAACATGGTTAAATCTTATGAAGACACGTGAAACAAAACACGAGCACACAGAATTCCGTTAACTCGATAAAAGTGAAATGTTTTCACATAGCCGTATTGAATATGTTATATGCATTTTTTTTAAATCCCTTTTCTTCTGATACCCCTAAGTAAAATCCAGTGCAACCAGAGCTGAGTCAGTGTTTTGCAGAATTTTGCAGGTTATTTAGAGGATGCCTCTGCCGGATTTGTGCACCTGTTGACTGACATTTTTTCCCCTATTGTTCTTTACAAAATGGCCACAGAATCATTCAGATTAGATGAAAAAATATGTGGAAACATTTCTTACGTACTGCAACAGATTTTTTTATGTGATTTGGATCTGGACGCCGACTTGACATGAATATGCTTTGATTTAAAGAATTCAATTTTTATAAGACTGCCCCTGTATTTTCATCCCATCTTCAAGAAATTATCCTCACAGCATGATGCTGCCAGCACCATGTTTCTCAGCAGGGGTGGATGACTACGTTGTCCTGTCGACAGATTCTCAGAAATGAACTGAGGATGTATTCTACAGCTCCTCCAGCTCGGACTAATGCTGTCCTTTTATGGCGTTTCCATGGTAACTGTTTCTACTGCATATTATTTAAGGGTATCAAAGTAAAAAAGGTTAAATACAAATACATGACTTTTATTTATTTAGTTTTTAATACATTTTCAATTTTGCACAAACTAAGAGTTGATCTTTCACAAGAAAAAAATTATTTATAGTTAAAACATGAAAAAAAGGGGAGGAACTACTTTTGCAACTCTTTTTATTATCAGCAAGCGTTGACAAGACACTGCTGCTCTAAAAGACATTAGATTACAGGCACTTGTTAAATTAGATTATGTCGACGGTTTGTCTCTGCAGGTTTCCTTCTTGTGCCATATTTGCTTAGTTGTTCTGCTTCCTCACATTGCGATCCATCTACCACCTGTTTCTGTCTGATGAAATGACAGGCTGCGTGGGCGAAACAACTTGAAAACAAGCGGTTACAAAAACGGATGGTAATCTAAGTGTTGTTCAAATGTGCTTCATGTGCATAGTGATTCAAATCTTTGAGAGAATATGACAATATTCAACAGAGCTCATCCCTGGGGGAACTGATGGATGAATGACTGTGTGTGGTCTAAACAATCCTTAGAAGAGTAATAATGCTTATTTTAGTCTAAGGAAGCAGAGGATGGTGAATGTGGCTTCTCTTCTACACTTGCTGTGAGAGGTAGCGCAAAGGAAATTGGTTTGTGTTTTACTTTTAAGTGATTTTCTTATAAGTTTTTACTAACTTTGATTGGTTTTGTCAAGTAATTAAATGCATCACTATGTAAAGCTTTAATTTTCCAAAAGAAAGAAAGATTTTCTGCAAATTTTTATGACGTGTAAAAATAATGTACCCACTTTCATTATACAAACCTACATGCTCGCTTTAATCCTTTTGTTCTCCTAACCACCCCCCACCACCCTCTTCAGCTTCCCAAACAGACAAATGCATTACACAAATGAAAAACAAGTGAGAGGCTTCAGAAGAGGAGGGGGAGAGCAGGAGCGAGGGGAAGTGAGATTTTATTTAAGTGTTCTTGTAAGCCATCTAAGATATTAATGTTGCAAAGCTACTTATCAATATTTAAGAACATAAAAGGAGTGTGAGGGTGGGGTGTGGAGCTCTGTGTGGAGAGAGGCCAAACCAGAAGGGACATGCACTCTCGAGGTGTGTGTTTGTGTGTTCTTTGCCGAAACCATAGAACAACAATCAGAGAGAAAATGAGGTCTCTCTGGCAGTTAGAGAAGAGGAATAGCTCAGTCTTCCATCACACTAAAAGCTTTCCTACACAAAACCCGCACGCACACACACACACTCACACACAAACAAAGTGAGCACTGTTAAGTGATGGTCAGGATTGTAAATACAACTGCTAATGCCCTATAACCACAACATACCTATTTTATGTTGTGGTTAAAATGAGTTGATTTATGTCTAAGTATGTTATGGATGTATATGTAAACATATATGAATCATGTGAATTAGTAAGCTTTAAACAGTCACTCAGCACTGCTTTGGCAGTATCTATGTATGTATGTGTGTGTACATACACTTCCATAAAAAATGTGTAACTGAAAGAGAAAAAAAATATTTTATTTACTATGCTGTTGTCTCCATTTATTCAGATGATATAACCTCAATTTTTAAAACCAATATGAATTTAGAAAAAATCTGGAACGTCTTATTTCTCTTTTTTGATTAAATCCAGAAAATCTGACTTTCTTTTCTTCTTTTACATAATTATGGTAATAATACAACAGACTAATGTCGATACCGTATGTATTTTGCTGAAAACACGAGTGAAAGCATGATCGCAGGTGCAGTGGGGTTTATCGGAGAGTAAAGTTCTGCAGGTTTCGTTACAATTATCTAGCTGCTTTGGTTCTGTTAAGTATTATGTTGTCAGAATTATCCAAATCTTTCATTATTATAGAAATCCAGGTAAAATAATAAAAAATATTCTCTTCACTTCAGCACCCCATCTATATTATGTTCTGGTGATCTGCAGGGACACAAGGATGGAATTCCTTAAACCAAAGCAACAGTTTTTGATCTGCAACTAATAAAGAAAATTTGTCGGGATAAGATTACAACTTGCACTCTGCAGGTCTATGCAGCTGGCCTGCACCATAGACACACACATACACACACGCGCACACACACGCTGACCTCAGGACAGTGTTCGGTCTTCCTGTGTCTTTCCATGTCATCTCTAGTGTTACACATCCAAAACACTTTCTGAACACAAACCACTAAATGATGGCTGCAGGCTTGAACAGAGATGTGTGTGTGATAGTCTGAGAAGAACACAGAAAACAAAAGAAGTTAAATTCTGCCTCTGTGCGTGTGTATGATGACCCAAGGCACGGCTAGATGGATGGATGTGCTGAACCCCTACAGGGGCCCAGGTACGCTTATTTAAACAAAGCACCCTAAGGTCTGTGAGTGTATGCGCATTCTTGTGTGGATTTGAAACAAACCTCCAAAAATGAGCCTCTTATAAAGGACTGTTTTTTTTCCCCCCAAAGACTAATCATGTTGTTGATCAGATCCGATGGACTTGATCAGAACACATACCATTTCAGAAAAAGACGAGGCCTTCCAAATGTATTCATACCCAATGAACTTTCCCTCCCTCCCCACCCCAATTGCAAACAAACACAATCAAAATAATGCATGGTGTTTAGTGTGGCATACATTATTAATCCGAGCCTTTTAATCTAACGACCATAAATAAATTCCATTGCCACAATCTACCATGAGAAGTCAACTAACTTTGGAATAAATACCAATACCATTTCTGTTGGAAGGAGAATCAATGAACAGAGCATCAGAAGACTAAGAGACAAACCAGGCCACTCAAGGATCAAGTTGAAAAGAAAATTATGATGAAAAAAATATTTAAAATTTTATGGCTATAAGTGTATAAGTGTGCCAGATTGAAGAGGGTTGAACAACAATGCACGTCAGATTTTTCTGATATTTTTGCAAAGCATTTCAAAAGTCATGCAACATTTTCCTTCCACTTCTCAATTACTTTCTACTTTGTATTGATGTTTCATTTAAACTTCCAATGAAACAGATCAAATATAAAATCAATATATGGGGCAGTCTTTCTGCACAATGCAGTAAAGTTGTAAATTACTAAACAAGACCATATTGATCAATCATACATTTTCTGAAATTCACTTCAATTTGTGTTTCATTAGTGTGTATTTCAAATTAGCAATAGAAAAAGTATTAAATTTCATCTTTTATAGCTAGTGTGCTTTACCCCACAAAACTTTGATTAAATGTGTGAGCAGAACTCTATAAAATATATGTGGTTTCAGAAAGAGACGATTCTTTTACTTATTGCGCAAAAACTAGAAAGTCCTGAACTTTGCTTCATCCAACACTTTTAATGAGTCACTCTGACTGAAGCTACGGGTCCACATTTACTTTAAGGGTCGTAGGTTTCTGGTATTTATGAAACGAGCATTGAAAGTACTGTACTTAAAATACATTTCTCCAACATATTTTTAAAACTGATTAACATAAATATGGTGCAAAGAGAGAAAACATCACAGAATAACTTTTGCTAATATAAGTGAGGTTGAATGTTTCTTCAATTAAAAATATATTACGTAAAGCTCGTATGTATCTGTCATAACTCTGCTGCAGCCTCAGTGGAGATTTAAAATATGCTTGAATAAAAACCTTCTCTGTTTTTTTATGCTCAGAGAGAAATTTGTTCTACAGCCACAAAATCTCATCGATTTGCCTATAAAAGGTGAATAAATTCTGCATGTGCTTCATGGAAGCTAAAATCCATGCCGCTGTTCACTGTGCCTGCTGCTTCTGTAAATCAGAAAGTGATCAATGAGTTTATCGACTGATCCATCGCCTGTGTGTGAGTATATAGTATTATTATAGTTGCATGTGCATGTTTGAAATAAGCACCCAGGCGGTTGTGCTCATGAACGTTGCATTCTAAATGTGTTGTACAGGGATTTTCTATGCGGTTGCATGCATTTGTTTGGGTATAATCCTTCAGGAGATTATATTAAATCTGTTCAAACATGCAGCTGTATGTTACGGTGGGCATTTTTTGCAGAAGTTGTGTGTATGTGGCTTTTCTGCCCTCCAGCAGGGTCATTTCTGTATTGACAACCTGCTTGTCGCTGTCATACCGAGGACATGAGTAGAAAGGCCATTCTCATTTACCATGGTAAAACATCCATTGTGTCATAATGACCTCTAGCCATTTATAAATCATACTTTAACATGAGGGAGATGGACCTATAACCGCTGACTGATTGCAGAATTGATCAAAATTACTCATTCATGAATCAGACAAGCGTTTTTTTGCAGCAGGCTGAGCACAATTTCCCAGCAATTTTAAAAAGGTGAAATGTTCACAGGGGAAATAACAGTGGTTATGATACGATAAAAGTTGTGGTATTTATACTTTTGCTGATCTTTAGTTTTTTGTTTTTACGACTTTATCCAGCGTACGAGTCTGGCGCATTTACGTCTTTCTGTCCTCTCATTCTCCTAGTCCACCTTCACTTTCCTCATTTCAATTAACTGCCTCATATTAATCTGCATAGGAACAATCAGCAGCTCATGTTTACTGATTCGCTCAATCAGGCATCAGTTATCCCTTGAGGTTCAAGGTCCCAATTGACAGCGTGTGCGTGTGCATATGTGTGTGTATGCACGCCCGAGCTGTGGACAAAAGGAGGAAAATCCCAGGGTGAGTCAAGCAGAACGTGTTGATCGATCCTCAGCAATTACCAGCCAATCGAAATGTGATTTATTTCCCAAGGAATTATCTCAGTATGAAAAGAGCTGGCCATTGGATGGGAAAGTGTGCACTTGTGTGTGCTAGTTTGAAGGCAGATCCTTGTTGAATTACCACTTACCCCTTCTCATCTTCCTGTATTCCTTAATTCATATTCTGTCCATCCATCTACCGCTGCATTCTAGGGATTTCCAGTTTTGCCCTTTCCCCCACAATCTATTTCCCTCACCAGGAAATCCTTCTTCCAGGACCATTTTTATAAAAGATGGTGACTCAATGGATGTTCCCAATTATTAGGAGGAAAAGTCCGAGTTGAGTACCTAGTTCTTATGCTCAAGTTCAGGTCAAGTCTCAAGCCTTTCAGCTAAAGTCTACATCAAGTCTTAAGTCTTTTTCTCCAAGTCCAAGCTGATGGACTGTAGGCAAAAATGACTCAGTCTGATCATGTTGATGACAACACTGTTGTCTCTGAAAATGAACTCTGAAGTGGATGACTACTAATTCAAACCTATAAAAAAACTTTGCTAGCTGACTAAGTGTCTTTGTTCCTAAGTCAGCTAGCTAAGGAACAAACCCAGATAGCACAGAATGATTGAAACAACATTGAATCAATGTCAGCCAGAAACATTGAATCAACG
>NW_015113039.1:0-20607 GCF_001443285.1 Poecilia latipinna
AATAATAATAATAAAAACCTCAGCAAACTGCCTTGCTTGAGTGATTCACCTTTTCTTCACCTACATCTGCAGGCCACTGCGGTCCAGCCGTGCCCTGCTGACTCCCACACTGCTTCACCGTCACACGTCCGACTGGGCCTCTGTGATCAGTCAAACTGTCCAGCTGTATCAAATGGGCTGTACACCCCAGCCGCTCAGGGCGCACAGGTAGAGTATATGCAATTGATTACGACGTTGTTATTATGACCGCTGAGCTGTGCAGTCAGCAAGCAGGATGACCGAACAAGCTGCAGAATTACAGAACACAGAAAACAAGCCTCTGGGGGACTGCCTACAGACCATGTTGCCACATCTAACAACAAATCCAATTTTCTGTTTAATGCTAATTAAACCGTAACTGCAACTCCTTCTATAGACACAGACTGAGTGAAGAAATGTGTTTGACAAAAAGAGTTACACCTCCCCCTGTTGGAGAACAAGTGCATCGTCCAAATCCACTGCAGACTATTAAGAAAATTGATGGACTAAACCAGAATATTATTAAAAAATAAAAATAATGAGTTAATAAGTTTTGAAGAAGTCCTGTTAACAGCAGCATTCTGTAAAGTTGTTTTTTGTTATCATCAAGAAGATGCACGTCTGTCATCTCTGGGCTTTTGTCCTCAGAGGGCTGACAGATTATGTAAAGCAAACAGGAAGTAGGCCTGGACTGATCAGGGAAGGCAGGGAGATGCCTATCAAATATGCATAATGGTTTCCCGGTCTGATGGAGGATCAGATCCATCTACGTCGCTTTGGAAAGTATTCGTAATCCTTGAACTTTTCTATGTTTTGTCACAATACAACCACAAACCTTATTATATCTTATGTATGCTACCAACAAAATGTGAATAATTGTAGAGAGAAAGAAGGATGAAGAGTTCCCAATTTCTTTTTTAGGAAAAATGAATCTGAAAATGTAGCTTTCATGCTTCATATGTCGAGAAACTGAATTTTCCGTCAATTCCTTTTTCAAAGCTCACTCTGAGAGCTGATGCAGCGTATTTCTTCACTACCACATATATAGTGATTCATATGTAGACCAAAGAACTCAATTTTGATTTCATCTGTCCAGAGGACCTTCTTCTATGTGTTTAGTGCAAACTACAGACAAAACGTATGTTTTTTTTTTTGTCCACCAACAAAGTGTTGTGTTAAAATTATTTATAAATGAGGTCTTAGAGCTGCAGAGTGCATGAGTCATCTTATGACTCTTGGCTGCTTTTCTTATTATACTCTTTGTTCGTAACCTGTCAATTTAGACTGGTCATTTCCTGGTGATACTGACGCTGGGTCTTCATGATGCTGTTTATTCTCTAATATTCTTAAACAAACTCTGCGGCCTTCAAAGAACAGCTATATTTATACTGAGATTAAATTACCTGTGGGTGGACTCTGTTATCACTAGAGTTTGGTGTAGGGTGTCATGGCGAAAAAGAGCTGAAGTATTGTTTATGCTGCGATTCTCAAGTGTTTTATTTACAGAAAACGTTCAGGGGAAGATCATTTTCTGCCCACATTAAAATTACGCCTTGCTGTTGTTCTATCAGGTGAAATCCTATTATGATCTACCGAAGTTATCCAGCTGTAACGTGAAAGCGTAAAAAAAAAAAAAAAAAAAGTTTAAAAACTTTTACAAAATGCCTTACATGCTAAGCTTCTCGCATGCACACAATTTTAACAGTTTCCGTTACAGGCATGAATGAGGAAGGATTTCAAAGACGCATTATAAATACAGAGGAAGTAGTTTCTCTTACATTGTGGCTCAGGTAGGGTAGCTCAGTGCTTTGATCAGTGTTCCCTTTCTTGCCAGCAGAGAGCAGTAGAGGGTTTCCGCAGAGGCTCTGCTTCTGATGTGGTGACCCAGGCCGCTCTGTCAGGCCCCTCAGCCGGACGACGTCCCAGCAACCTAGCCCAGCTAGCCGAAGACGACCTGTGAACTCTTCTGAGTCAGGAGGACAACAGCTGACTAATGCTGTGAAGACACCACTTGTGTACTTGTTCGCACACCTGAGGTGTATGCTTGTTGCGGGACTTCCAAGGAAGCTGAAGTATAAAGGGGATATATATATATATATATATATATAAACTGCTTGGCTCCCTTTTAGAGAGCCACTTAAAAGGGAGGTGATGTGGCCTTGATCACCTCCAGTGAACAGCGAGAGCATCCAGCGCGATGCTGCTAGACTCAGAATTATGAAACACTCTTGATATGACAATTTCTGCTTTCTACCTTCTGTTTCTTTTTTTGTTTGTTTGTTTGTTTGTTTTCTTTTGAAGAGTTTGTATTCCTCTCTTTGAAAGGGATGGAGCGAAATCTTGGATGATTCCATTCCTAATTGGGGCAATCACTGGAGCTAAGTGTGTGCCTGAATGTGTGTTTGTGAAAAATGACTTGTGGATATGTGGGTGTGCATGAGAGCAGGCAAGGAGCGCCTCTTCTTGTTTCCTCTGGGAAATTTCTTTAAGTTTCATTCTGATACCCTGCAAAGGAGAGACCCCCATTTATATCCATATGATTTTTATTATTTTATTTTTCTTATTTTCCCTGCTGACACCTGAGTGTGCTGTCTATGTTAACAAGAACAGGAAAGCCAGAACATTTGAGGGGGTCATCGCAAGAACTTTATTTGCTCAAATTTAATTGAAAAGTGAGGAACTTTCTTTGTTGCAACAGTGTTGAGGGGCGCCCTGCGTGCTCCAATATTCTGTTTGACCGGCCTCCCTTTGATCTGGACAAGAAGGCATGAGGGAGCCCTCTGGAGGTTCTCTGTGGGTATGACGTCAGCCCATGCTTCTTTTTCCCCTCTTTGGGCAACTCCTCAAGAGTTGAAAAAACGCATCCATAGAGACTCACCCAAAGTGTTGCATGCATAATCTCCTAGGTCACTGACTGGAGCAATGCCACATTACGCCTATCTTTTGTTATCCTTAAATAAGAATTGATTTTTGTTTTAAAAAGTAAGTTATACTATAAGTCAATTCTTGTCATGTCAAGACCCTCGTTCTATAACTTTTGCCCTCATGGATCTTATACTGTACATACCATAAAGAAAATGTACTTTAACACAGCCACTTGAAGGATGAACTATGACCCTGGTATGCCAAGAACTCTCATCAATGCAGCTGGATGTTTGCATGATTCTTCTTCCTAAAAAGTGCCAATAACAACAGCAGCTCAGCAATTAGGATGTTTTGTGTCCTTACTATAGGGTTCGGCTTGCCATTCCTCGTTCAAAAAAAAAAAAAAGAAGAATCAAGGATATTAATTACTGTTAGCATTTCAAAAACAGGAGCTGCAAAAGGAGAAAAGCTCTCCTATTTGTGGCCGCTAGGGGTCCCTAAAGACTTTCGCCTCCAGTTCAGTTAGATCATACAGCTGCACCAAAGATCAAAAGGCCTCACATTTCAGAGCTCCCGTCCAAGATACTTGGAAATCTTTTCACAAAAACAACAAAACAGACTACCACTATCATTCACTTTGAAAACAAAACAATCCAGAAAGATAGGACGTTAGCTGATTTTAACTTCTGTTTATTTTACAGAGCTTTCATTGGAATGACTGATCAGTCAGTTTTGCATGAAACACACAATGGAATACCTCTACAGAGAACCAAAAGTAAAAGGTGTAACACAGAGAGAAGGCTGGTTGGTGTCACATTTGAGCGACTAGAAAGAGTTGTATCATATAAAATAAAAGTGTCTTTTTTGAAACTGAGCAAAATGTGTGGGTTTATGTGTCCCGGTCTCTTCAGTTTCTTCCAAAAATAATGCAACGATTTTGTCATGCAACATTTTTACAATTAAAAATTTTTATTTTTTTTTTTGTTTACCTGTGAACTCTAAATTTATTTGTGAACTCAAATGTGTTTTTATATGCATCTGGCCTGTTGTAACATTAACAGATATTTACTTAATTAATGATATCCCTTAAAATGGCTTCCCTAAGTGCTGCTATCTCCGCTTCAGTGTTTGATCCCGACCGTTCAGAGTTTTACCTTTCAAAGACATGAATAAAATCAGCTGGTCAGATTTGCATTAGCAACAAGTTCTGCAGACTGAATGTTGCAAGAACTCTGCATGTCTACACCGGCCGTGAGTTTCTGTTGCGGTGACTGGAATGACTCTAAATAACTTTTAAAATGTCACCGTGACATTACCATCAGTTATGTTGTCATTGCTGGAAATTACTGCTTTCATTAATAGAAATAGAGCTAATTTCCACAGAGTTTGGATTGACAGCACTTGACTTTTGATATCTGTGCAGCACTTGTCTGACCGCACTGCTCTCAGTCACATGGTGGACTCTGCTGTTGCAGTGGATGGAGATCTATGTCCCCATATATTTCACCAGCACTCCTGTAGGAGGAGAAACGGCCCAGAATCAGGGGACATAATGTACGCAAACGGTCCAGTTTTGGATCCTGGTGTACAAACAAGCACAAGAAGCAACTAGGTAGGTAGGTAAATTAGTTTCTGAGGAGAAAATTTTCCTGAAGTGAGTGAAAAAGCATCTTAACGTATGGTTAACATATGAACCATTAGACATTTTAACCTGAGAGATTAATGGAGCTAAAGAAAAAGAAGTCTTTTTCACTCACTCATACAATCGATTCAACTACATGCCAGGGCTTTTTTTCTGGAATAAGTTTCAGGTTATCTGATTTAGCCCAGGGGGTTTCTGTCCCTCTGATTTCATGAAAATAAACCGATGGCAGCAATAAAGTACAGTGGTCCCTCCACTGTGGGACCCCCGATAAATTTCACTTATTTTCGCTTCCCCACCAGAGGAAGTTGAAACAAAGAGAAGAAACCCCTGGATGATCAGACATCTGGTTGGCTGGCCATCTGAATAAAGCCTCATTCTAGGCTGTAAAAGCAGAGCCCATCGTAACACGGCCGTGATATATGGAGGTCTTGGGTGGGAGAGGTGGGGAGGAGGTGGGCGGGTATTAACTTTCACAAGGGTGCAAAATCAAAGGGAGTTCCTGTCACCACAGAGGGGTCTCGGGCAACAGGGGTCCCATTCACAGGGAATTCCTCTTCACTGCCCCTGTGATGCAGCTGTTGACTCAATCCTCTCTATTGGAGAAAAACAAAAAGAAAACACTCATTAAAAAGCCATATGACTGTGAACTTGATTGCAGCGGGCGGCACAAACGGCCCCCCCTCCTCATTTACTTTGAGGTGTGAAGATCTTTGAACAGCCCCAGCATGTTGGATGTTTTTTAGGGGCTTCTTCCTTCACACTGGCATCACAATGGACAGCAGTTGTATTCTAAAAGCAATCAAATTACCATCGAAACAAAATGCTAGATCTCTCCGAATGGACAAAACTGGGGAGAAAGTTAAACTCTACAAAACACAGGAATGATGCAATGAGAAGCTATTTTTCTTTTCTTTTTTTTTCATGACAGTGTTTATTCAAATTTACATGCTGCCAAAACCCAAAGTCGTTTAGAATAGTTTTACATAACTTACAAACAATTTAAAGTTTGAAAGGATTAATCTGCAGCGTATTTTATTGCTTTGCCTCTTAAAAACAGACAAATTAAAGCGTTAAAATTTCCAAACCATTTCTGGGTTTCAGTTGGGCAAATCCTGAATGAAAACCGAGTTACGATTTGCAATCCCCCCCCCAATAGTTTCTGAGATAACTGCAGTTTTTCAGCTAAGGCATACATTTAAATTCAACTTAATTCATTAGAGCACATATTAAGGTAGAGAACCCTATCATCAGCTGTTTAACATAGTCAAATATTTACACAATGAAGTCTGAAAAAATAGACTTTCACACCAGTTGAAATTTAAATAAGATTTACATAATGAATATCAAAGGCTCTTTAATCCTTCACGCTGAACTATCGCTATATGACTGCAAAAGCTTCATCTTTAGGGTCAAAAAACAATCAGAATTTCACTCAACCAAAGTCTTTTCACAAGAGTCCAGGTTAGTTCAAAAGCAGGATTCTGACGAGGAAGAGTAACATTCAGGGAGCTCTTACCCTGTAGTGCAAATCTATGGCAGTAAATGTGATTCCCACAGTTATAGATTTTACTTATTTATTTATTTTTTGCTTTATTTTAATCTGTATGAAGCAGATCACTCTCTCTTAATACTAGCGAGCATTGGGTCTGTGCCCTGAGGGGGCTGCCCGGACCGACCCTTCCTGCTCTGGTGGGTTTTCACGTGTTTGGACAGGTGGTCGCTCCTCATGAACCTCTTGCCGCACTGCTGGCAGCCGAACCTCTTCTCCCCGGTGTGCGTGCGGAGGTGCCGCTGCAGCTCGTCCGAGCGCGTGAAGCTCTTGCCGCAGAAGAGCCAATTGCAGATGAAGGGCCTCTCCCCGGCGTGCCAGCGCAGGTGCGCCTTCAGGTGGGACGTCTTCTTGTACACTTTGCCGCACTCCGGGATGTGGCAGATGTGCAGTCTCTTCTTGCCGAACTCCAGCCCCCCGCTGTTCGTCTGGCAGTTCGGACATTTGCATCGCCGGCAACGGCGCGTGGAGCTCAGCAAACCCTTGGAGGTGCCCTGGAGGAGAGCGGCTATCTGCGGCTGGTGACCCAAAACCAGCTGCCTGCCCAGGGAGAAGGGGTGGTTGCCTGGAGCGCTGTTGGTTTGTGGTAGGCTCCACCACTGCTGCCCGTCCTCCACGTGGCCGCCCGAAAGGTGATGCCTGGCGGAGGAGTTCTGCAGGAAGCTGGGGAAGTTTTGCCCCACGCCGTTGTGTTGGGGGTAATAGGGGCTGCTGGACTGCGGCTGCGAAGACAGCACCTTAACAGGGGACAGTTCGAAGGAGTAGGAGGACGCAGGTTCAGCCGGTGGGGTCAGAGGCAGCTCGTGGTGGTGATGATGAGGATGGTGGTGGTGATGATGATGGTGGTGACCCAGGCCGGACTGCATGTGCCCAGGAAACTGCACCTTGGGCACCGTGAAAGTCATCTGGTGCGTGCTGAGGGCAGTGCTGGGGGCCATNTCAGAGTGATGTGACTGTTTCGACAATTATGAGTCAAACGGTTCCTTCATTGATCGCTCAGAAAGACTTTTGGTTGATTATTTTTGAAAAAGGGAGAGTTTTCTGTGGTGCAAATACATAGACAAACATTTCTCTGACTGAAAATTTTAGACATGTTCCTGAGCTGGCCGGGGTTTAATATCAACTTCACAGTCATAACAGGTTTTAATGCAAAGCTTTTCACAGGACAAGTTCTGTCTAAACATAACACTCATTAAACACTCTTCACACATTGCCATGGAGGTGTAAAGCTTCATGAGCCCACAAACGTCTTACATTAAGTATTTTAGATGCATTTTGTTTTTTGGTAAAATAAGCTATCAAAGACATTTTTGATAGATTTTGCAAAGTGCAACAAATGTTTAAAGTGTTAGTGATTTGTGCATGTGGATAAAACGAATTGAGAACATGTTTGTAGTCGTTGCCACCTCATGGACAGGATCACCAAATATTTAATAAGGGCTCATAAACACACTAGAATTGTTTATTTTGTAGGTGACGTTAACATCAATGAGCTTCCGTGTGTGAATCCGGACCAGTGAATAACGGATTACTGCGTGTCATAACACTGTAACATCAAACAGAACAAGAACAACGTTGCCAGATAATTAAACCGATTGGGCTTTTTATCCTCTCGCAAAATAAAAACACGCATCTGCTTCATTGCAACGCTCTTTAGCACGCTTGCAGAAGTTTGCCAAAAAAAAAAAAAAAAACTGACTGCGCTCTCTTTTTTTCTCAGCCTTACAATCACCAATTGAGTATCAGCGACGAGAGAGCAAGTCCAATAGCCTGGGCCGCAGCATGAGGCCCCCTCTGTCTGCTGCGAGCGCCCTGAGGCCCCACTCATCTGCCTCCATCGACCGCCACAAGCTTCCCTCCCTCCACTCTCACAACACCTCTCTGCCAGCGCTCTACCTGCCGAGCCAAAGCCAGAGCCAAGGGCCGAGCGAGATGTTCTCGTTGAGGGGTGTAGGTATCTTGAGCTGTATCACTCTGTGGGGGAAACGTCACTGCCGTTGCCCTTTGCACACTGTTTCAGTGCATGCTGCACCAGAAACTCTGTTTTTCAAGCTTTTTGTCGCTGCATATCTTAAATGTGGAAAGAATAATAATAATAATAATAATAATAATAATAATAATAAAAACCTCAGCAAACTGCCTTGCTTGAGTGATTCACCTTTTCTTCACCTACATCTGCAGGCCACTGCGGTCCAGCCGTGCCCTGCTGACTCCCACACTGCTTCACCGTCACACGTCCGACTGGGCCTCTGTGATCAGTCAAACTGTCCAGCTGTATCAAATGGGCTGTACACCCCAGCCGCTCAGGGCGCACAGGTAGAGTATATGCAATTGATTACGACGTTGTTATTATGACCGCTGAGCTGTGCAGTCAGCAAGCAGGATGACCGAACAAGCTGCAGAATTACAGAACACAGAAAACAAGCCTCTGGGGGACTGCCTACAGACCATGTTGCCACATCTAACAACAAATCCAATTTTCTGTTTAATGCTAATTAAACCGTAACTGCAACTCCTTCTATAGACACAGACTGAGTGAAGAAATGTGTTTGACAAAAAGAGTTACACCTCCCCCTGTTGGAGAACAAGTGCATCGTCCAAATCCACTGCAGACTATTAAGAAAATTGATGGACTAAACCAGAATATTATTAAAAAATAAAAATAATGAGTTAATAAGTTTTGAAGAAGTCCTGTTAACAGCAGCATTCTGTAAAGTTGTTTTTTGTTATCATCAAGAAGATGCACGTCTGTCATCTCTGGGCTTTTGTCCTCAGAGGGCTGACAGATTATGTAAAGCAAACAGGAAGTAGGCCTGGACTGATCAGGGAAGGCAGGGAGATGCCTATCAAATATGCATAATGGTTTCCCGGTCTGATGGAGGATCAGATCCATCTACGTCGCTTTGGAAAGTATTCGTAATCCTTGAACTTTTCTATGTTTTGTCACAATACAACCACAAACCTTATTATATCTTATGTATGCTACCAACAAAATGTGAATAATTGTAGAGAGAAAGAAGGATGAAGAGTTCCCAATTTCTTTTTTAGGAAAAATGAATCTGAAAATGTAGCTTTCATGCTTCATATGTCGAGAAACTGAATTTTCCGTCAATTCCTTTTTCAAAGCTCACTCTGAGAGCTGATGCAGCGTATTTCTTCACTACCACATATATAGTGATTCATATGTAGACCAAAGAACTCAATTTTGATTTCATCTGTCCAGAGGACCTTCTTCTATGTGTTTAGTGCAAACTACAGACAAAACGTATGTTTTTTTTTTTGTCCACCAACAAAGTGTTGTGTTAAAATTATTTATAAATGAGGTCTTAGAGCTGCAGAGTGCATGAGTCATCTTATGACTCTTGGCTGCTTTTCTTATTATACTCTTTGTTCGTAACCTGTCAATTTAGACTGGTCATTTCCTGGTGATACTGACGCTGGGTCTTCATGATGCTGTTTATTCTCTAATATTCTTAAACAAACTCTGCGGCCTTCAAAGAACAGCTATATTTATACTGAGATTAAATTACCTGTGGGTGGACTCTGTTATCACTAGAGTTTGGTGTAGGGTGTCATGGCGAAAAAGAGCTGAAGTATTGTTTATGCTGCGATTCTCAAGTGTTTTATTTACAGAAAACGTTCAGGGGAAGATCATTTTCTGCCCACATTAAAATTACGCCTTGCTGTTGTTCTATCAGGTGAAATCCTATTATGATCTACCGAAGTTATCCAGCTGTAACGTGAAAGCGTAAAAAAAAAAAAAAAAAAAGTTTAAAAACTTTTACAAAATGCCTTACATGCTAAGCTTCTCGCATGCACACAATTTTAACAGTTTCCGTTACAGGCATGAATGAGGAAGGATTTCAAAGACGCATTATAAATACAGAGGAAGTAGTTTCTCTTACATTGTGGCTCAGGTAGGGTAGCTCAGTGCTTTGATCAGTGTTCCCTTTCTTGCCAGCAGAGAGCAGTAGAGGGTTTCCGCAGAGGCTCTGCTTCTGATGTGGTGACCCAGGCCGCTCTGTCAGGCCCCTCAGCCGGACGACGTCCCAGCAACCTAGCCCAGCTAGCCGAAGACGACCTGTGAACTCTTCTGAGTCAGGAGGACAACAGCTGACTAATGCTGTGAAGACACCACTTGTGTACTTGTTCGCACACCTGAGGTGTATGCTTGTTGCGGGACTTCCAAGGAAGCTGAAGTATATATATATATATATATATATATATATATATATATATATATATATATATATATATATATATAAACTGCTTGGCTCCCTTTTAGAGAGCCACTTAAAAGGGAGGTGATGTGGCCTTGATCACCTCCAGTGAACAGCGAGAGCATCCAGCGCGATGCTGCTAGACTCAGAATTATGAAACACTCTTGATATGACAATTTCTGCTTTCTACCTTCTGTTTCTTTTTTTGTTTGTTTGTTTGTTTGTTTTCTTTTGAAGAGTTTGTATTCCTCTCTTTGAAAGGGATGGAGCGAAATCTTGGATGATTCCATTCCTAATTGGGGCAATCACTGGAGCTAAGTGTGTGCCTGAATGTGTGTTTGTGAAAAATGACTTGTGGATATGTGGGTGTGCATGAGAGCAGGCAAGGAGCGCCTCTTCTTGTTTCCTCTGGGAAATTTCTTTAAGTTTCATTCTGATACCCTGCAAAGGAGAGACCCCCATTTATATCCATATGATTTTTATTATTTTATTTTTCTTATTTTCCCTGCTGACACCTGAGTGTGCTGTCTATGTTAACAAGAACAGGAAAGCCAGAACATTTGAGGGGGTCATCGCAAGAACTTTATTTGCTCAAATTTAATTGAAAAGTGAGGAACTTTCTTTGTTGCAACAGTGTTGAGGGGCGCCCTGCGTGCTCCAATATTCTGTTTGACCGGCCTCCCTTTGATCTGGACAAGAAGGCATGAGGGAGCCCTCTGGAGGTTCTCTGTGGGTATGACGTCAGCCCATGCTTCTTTTTCCCCTCTTTGGGCAACTCCTCAAGAGTTGAAAAAACGCATCCATAGAGACTCACCCAAAGTGTTGCATGCATAATCTCCTAGGTCACTGACTGGAGCAATGCCACATTACGCCTATCTTTTGTTATCCTTAAATAAGAATTGATTTTTGTTTTAAAAAGTAAGTTATACTATAAGTCAATTCTTGTCATGTCAAGACCCTCGTTCTATAACTTTTGCCCTCATGGATCTTATACTGTACATACCATAAAGAAAATGTACTTTAACACAGCCACTTGAAGGATGAACTATGACCCTGGTATGCCAAGAACTCTCATCAATGCAGCTGGATGTTTGCATGATTCTTCTTCCTAAAAAGTGCCAATAACAACAGCAGCTCAGCAATTAGGATGTTTTGTGTCCTTACTATAGGGTTCGGCTTGCCATTCCTCGTTCAAAAAAAAAAAAAAGAAGAATCAAGGATATTAATTACTGTTAGCATTTCAAAAACAGGAGCTGCAAAAGGAGAAAAGCTCTCCTATTTGTGGCCGCTAGGGGTCCCTAAAGACTTTCGCCTCCAGTTCAGTTAGATCATACAGCTGCACCAAAGATCAAAAGGCCTCACATTTCAGAGCTCCCGTCCAAGATACTTGGAAATCTTTTCACAAAAACAACAAAACAGACTACCACTATCATTCACTTTGAAAACAAAACAATCCAGAAAGATAGGACATTAGCTTATTTTAACTTCTGTTTATTTTACAGAGCTTTCATTGGAATGACTGATCAGTCAGTTTTGCATGAAACACACAATGGAATACCTCTACAGAGAACCAAAAGTAAAAGGTGTAACACAGAGAGAAGGCTGGTTGGTGTCACATTTGAGCGACTAGAAAGAGTTGTATCATATAAAATAAAAGTGTCTTTTTTGAAACTGAGCAAAATGTGTGGGTTTATGTGTCCCGGTCTCTTCAGTTTCTTCCAAAAATAATGCAACGATTTTGTCATGCAACATTTTTACAATTAAAAATTTTTATTTTTTTTTTTGTTTACCTGTGAACTCTAAATTTATTTGTGAACTCAAATGTGTTTTTATATGCATCTGGCCTGTTGTAACATTAACAGATATTTACTTAATTAATGATATCCCTTAAAATGGCTTCCCTAAGTGCTGCTATCTCCGCTTCAGTGTTTGATCCCGACCGTTCAGAGTTTTACCTTTCAAAGACATGAATAAAATCAGCTGGTCAGATTTGCATTAGCAACAAGTTCTGCAGACTGAATGTTGCAAGAACTCTGCATGTCTACACCGGCCGTGAGTTTCTGTTGCGGTGACTGGAATGACTCTAAATAACTTTTAAAATGTCACCGTGACATTACCATCAGTTATGTTGTCATTGCTGGAAATTACTGCTTTCATTAATAGAAATAGAGCTAATTTCCACAGAGTTTGGATTGACAGCACTTGACTTTTGATATCTGTGCAGCACTTGTCTGACCGCACTGCTCTCAGTCACATGGTGGACTCTGCTGTTGCAGTGGATGGAGATCTATGTCCCCATATATTTCACCAGCACTCCTGTAGGAGGAGAAACGGCCCAGAATCAGGGGACATAATGTACGCAAACGGTCCAGTTTTGGATCCTGGTGTACAAACAAGCACAAGAAGCAACTAGGTAGGTAGGTAAATTAGTTTCTGAGGAGAAAATTTTCCTGAAGTGAGTGAAAAAGCATCTTAACGTATGGTTAACATATGAACCATTAGACATTTTAACCTGAGAGATTAATGGAGCTAAAGAAAAAGAAGTCTTTTTCACTCACTCATACAATCGATTCAACTACATGCCAGGGCTTTTTTTCTGGAATAAGTTTCAGGTTATCTGATTTAGCCCAGGGGGTTTCTGTCCCTCTGATTTCATGAAAATAAACCGATGGCAGCAATAAAGTACAGTGGTCCCTCCACTGTGGGACCCCCGATAAATTTCACTTATTTTCGCTTCCCCACCAGAGGAAGTTGAAACAAAGAGAAGAAACCCCTGGATGATCAGACATCTGGTTGGCTGGCCATCTGAATAAAGCCTCATTCTAGGCTGTAAAAGCAGAGCCCATCGTAACACGGCCGTGATATATGGAGGTCTTGGGTGGGAGAGGTGGGGAGGAGGTGGGCGGGTATTAACTTTCACAAGGGTGCAAAATCAAAGGGAGTTCCTGTCACCACAGAGGGGTCTCGGGCAACAGGGGTCCCATTCACAGGGAATTCCTCTTCACTGCCCCTGTGATGCAGCTGTTGACTCAATCCTCTCTATTGGAAAAAAAACAAAAAGAAAACACTCATTAAAAAGCCATATGACTGTGAACTTGATTGCAGCGGGCGGCACAAACGGCCCCCCCTCCTCATTTACTTTGAGGTGTGAAGATCTTTGAACAGCCCCAGCATGTTGGATGTTTTTTAGGGGCTTCTTCCTTCACACTGGCATCACAATGGACAGCAGTTGTATTCTAAAAGCAATCAAATTACCATCGAAACAAAATGCTAGATCTCTCCGAATGGACAAAACTGGGGAGAAAGTTAAACTCTACAAAACACAGGAATGATGCAATGAGAAGCTATTTTTCTTTTCTTTTTTTTTCATGACAGTGTTTATTCAAATTTACATGCTGCCAAAACCCAAAGTCGTTTAGAATAGTTTTACATAACTTACAAACAATTTAAAGTTTGAAAGGATTAATCTGCAGCGTATTTTATTGCTTTGCCTCTTAAAAACAGACAAATTAAAGCGTTAAAATTTCCAAACCATTTCTGGGTTTCAGTTGGGCAAATCCTGAATGAAAACCGAGTTACGATTTGCAATCCCCCCCCCAATAGTTTCTGAGATAACTGCAGTTTTTCAGCTAAGGCATACATTTAAATTCAACTTAATTCATTAGAGCACATATTAAGGTAGAGAACCCTATCATCAGCTGTTTAACATAGTCAAATATTTACACAATGAAGTCTGAAAAAATAGACTTTCACACCAGTTGAAATTTAAATAAGATTTACATAATGAATATCAAAGGCTCTTTAATCCTTCACGCTGAACTATCGCTATATGACTGCAAAAGCTTCATCTTTAGGGTCAAAAAACAATCAGAATTTCACTCAACCAAAGTCTTTTCACAAGAGTCCAGGTTAGTTCAAAAGCAGGATTCTGACGAGGAAGAGTAACATTCAGGGAGCTCTTACCCTGTAGTGCAAATCTATGGCAGTAAATGTGATTC
Organism: Poecilia latipinna; assembly: GCF_001443285.1. NCBI lineage: Eukaryota > Metazoa > Chordata > Actinopteri > Cyprinodontiformes > Poeciliidae > Poecilia > Poecilia latipinna. The sequence goes on from NW_015113039.1 coordinate 14,296, forward strand.
CCACAGTTATAGATTTTACTTATTTATTTATTTTTTGCTTTATTTTAATCTGTATGAAGCAGATCACTCTCTCTTAATACTAGCGAGCATTGGGTCTGTGCCCTGAGGGGGCTGCCCGGACCGACCCTTCCTGCTCTGGTGGGTTTTCACGTGTTTGGACAGGTGGTCGCTCCTCATGAACCTCTTGCCGCACTGCTGGCAGCCGAACCTCTTCTCCCCGGTGTGCGTGCGGAGGTGCCGCTGCAGCTCGTCCGAGCGCGTGAAGCTCTTGCCGCAGAAGAGCCAATTGCAGATGAAGGGCCTCTCCCCGGCGTGCCAGCGCAGGTGCGCCTTCAGGTGGGACGTCTTCTTGTACACTTTGCCGCACTCCGGGATGTGGCAGATGTGCAGTCTCTTCTTGCCGAACTCCAGCCCCCCGCTGTTCGTCTGGCAGTTCGGACATTTGCATCGCCGGCAACGGCGCGTGGAGCTCAGCAAACCCTTGGAGGTGCCCTGGAGGAGAGCGGCTATCTGCGGCTGGTGACCCAAAACCAGCTGCCTGCCCAGGGAGAAGGGGTGGTTGCCTGGAGCGCTGTTGGTTTGTGGTAGGCTCCACCACTGCTGCCCGTCCTCCACGTGGCCGCCCGAAAGGTGATGCCTGGCGGAGGAGTTCTGCAGGAAGCTGGGGAAGTTTTGCCCCACGCCGTTGTGTTGGGGGTAATAGGGGCTGCTGGACTGCGGCTGCGAAGACAGCACCTTAACAGGGGACAGTTCGAAGGAGTAGGAGGACGCAGGTTCAGCCGGTGGGGTCAGAGGCAGCTCGTGGTGGTGATGATGAGGATGGTGGTGGTGATGATGATGGTGGTGACCCAGGCCGGACTGCATGTGCCCAGGAAACTGCACCTTGGGCACCGTGAAAGTCATCTGGTGCGTGCTGAGGGCAGTGCTGGGGGCCATGTCGTTGCTCCATAGCTGGAACATTCCAGATGTGGAGCTGACGGTCCCTTCGTAGGGAAACTGTGACCCATCCGAACCCATGGTGCTGCCCACCTGCCAGGCCTGGCTGCAGGTGGTGGCCAGGAAGGAGAGGGCGTTGGGCGCTCCCTCCGGAGAGGAGCTGGGCGTCCGGTCCTGTGCGGTGACACACAAACGCATCACCATTCGTAAAAGTTACGTTGTTTTACTCTGTTTTTTTAAATAAATATTTTCAAAAAGTTGACCAAATTCAATTCAAAAGTATATATATATATATATATATATATATATATATATATATATATATATATATATATATATATATATATATATAAAGAGAGGTGATAACTGGAAACTGGAAATACATATATTTCACTCATTTTAGCAAAAATGTGTAAAGGCTAAGAACAGTACAGTCAAAGGGGAAAAATGCAGAGGAAATCAAACATAAAGTGATACCAGTTAAAGACAAAAGAAGCAAACCTGCAGGAAGGTGTGTAAAAAGTTGTCAGTCCTCTGTATCGTGAGCGCAGCCATCTGTCCTCGCGCTCCTGTTCCCCACCTGCAGCACAAACTGCTCCAATAACGCACGGAATATGAAACTATCGCTGGAGATGCGGCAGAATGGGCGCATCAAGATTTTTTATTTATTTATTTATTTATTTTTAACTCTCCGACTCTGGGAAATCCTGTTTCATTCAAATGTTCCGTGTAAAAAAAAATGTATTTTCTGTTCGCAGTCAGTTGAACCAGTTGAAGTTAGAGGTGCGCGCTGCAAAAATCCAGTGCGAACAACTCACAGACGCGCGAGCCGCATCTTCTCTTTATAGAGAGAAAAGATCCTCTCAACGGGGTCTCCAGTGTGATGCAGGCGAGCCCATCAATAGAGTGGGGATGAGACGGAGGAAGCAGGAGGGGGGTCTTGTTAGGTGAAGGGGTGGGCTACTCATAATTTCACTCAATTTCAACCAAATGCTGACCCCGAGAACTGACTCCTCCTCCAATTGTTCTGACAGAAAGACTTTAATAAAAAAAAAAAAAAAAAAAAATCCCCACGGGTTTTTTTTTCACTGGACTGGTTGTGGCTGCTCTCGTCTTGGAAAGAAGAAAAAGGAAATAGCCTACACATATAGGCCCCACACACTAAATTAATTGTAGAAAGTGTTGAATAGTAAATCAAGTAAATTTAATTGTATTAGTTTGTAATGTAAGGTTTATTAATGGTTGAATTAAGTTCAGTCGTTAGTTTTAAATCCAGCAGATATTAGAATTATAAATCAGATGAAGAGGTTCTTCATTCTAATGTCAAGCAGAAAATGGCATGCTTGATAAAATTCCTGTTTTGGTGAAAGAATTTGAGTTTTTATCCAGTTTTAGCTAGCTTAGTGATAATGCTAATGCTATCGACAAATCTGCATGTAAATTGAGCGTTTTAACCCTTTAATGCAAGACACACCTTAGCTGTGTTTGTGTAAATGTTCTTAACATGCCATCATCTCATTTGTTTATTTTTAGAAAGTTTATATCCAACTTAAACTAGTTTAATGACAGCACCAATGTCAACGTCACACTTACTAGCAAGCTAATCTGAGACATGCCAGCATGTTGTATTAGATTTAGAAAATTATATCACTAATATTTATATTACATCTTATACCTTTGCTATTAACATTTTTTTTTGTTTTATTCCTTTTTAATATGGGAAGACAAATAAGGTTACCAAAATTATCATAATTAGTCACAATTTGTTAGTTTGTTTCAATTTAAGTTTCTTTAAATTGTTAAACTTAAATAATTTTTTTACCAGAGGTGCTGATAGACTCGTTTTACTGAGCCCTAGGATATATTGAGTAAGTTTGTTACAACAATATAAGGATAAATTTAAAAACATTTCAAACTTTTGTAACAGAAAATACAAAAGACTAAGAAGAGGCAATGTCACCGTCCACAGTATTTTTGCAAATTATGCGACTTCTTTGTGAAGCCATTTTAGAAATGAAAACATGGAAGAGACAAGTGATCCCAAAGGTTTCTGGCACAACTTCAGCTCTGCTTTGTATGTAGAGGGTAAAAGCTCTGAAGTGGTTAGGACTGCATTAACTTGAAATACAGGGGAAACAACTTTTTTAGTAAGATGGCGGATCTTGGCTTGCGGCCTTCCTCAGGATCATAAATGAGCCTAACTTACTTGATATCTTATTTTAACTCAAAAATGAAATATGGTTTCACAAAAAATAAATACATGAACATTTGTAGCTGCTGAAAGAGTCTCGAAGCTTGTGATTTAGTAACAAAAAAACCAAGTATCACTTCCGTATGTGTGTGGAGCAAATTAAAAACAAAACTATACTTCTTGTAAATGTGTGAATCTAAACTTAAGCAGAAATGGATTTGATTTTTTTTCTCATATCTTGTGCACAGCTCTGTGTCGAGCTTCATGACTTCTACCCGAGTCTTATTAATACATAAAAATAAAATGCATGCTGATTGTCAAACCGATTTTATTGGTTAAATTCCAGCAGTTTGCTTCATCAGGGTAGAATCTCAAGTGATCTCAAGAGTTTGTATATCTGCATTTTTTTTGTTCATGTCTACATATAGCGTGTTGTGCATGAACAAAATGCTTACTCTGGTAAAAGTTCTAAGATTTCTAGAGCCACCTCAGTGAAATAATTTGCTCACACTGGGAACAAAACATTTGCATACAACATCAAGCCCTTGGTGGGATATTTGAAAAACATAGAAAATACAAGAAATGTATTTTTATCAAGTATCAGTGATGCTTGCAAAATCACCAACTATGATCTTATTCAGTCACAACAGCTACAGTTCTCTCATTTTAAGCCATTTATTTAAAAAAGAGAATCTTCTAAAAACTGAAGCTTAATCTTGTTAAGGCAGCTTCTGCATGAACTAACAAATAATTGAATACATGTAGACACTTTTGTTGTGAATTGTGTCTAATTAGATTATCCAGATCAGTATTTTTGTGCCTTTAGGAGGCAAACAGTGGTCACGATTGGCCGGCGTGGGGCTCACACAGTCCCAGGAAAGTCACAGCATTCCCCCCACCCCCCTCACAGAGTTAATTGATAAAACTCAATCAAAGCCTTTCCAAGCTCTCACCAGTAGGCGACATGTCAAATAGGCTGCCCCGTGTGACATTCTCACATTTCAGAGTTCAAGTAGAGGCCACTTCAGATCTGCTCCATTAAATGCAGATCGGGAGGCTTAATCTCATTCTGTAAGTCTGCTCACCATTACAATGTTAAGAGTTTAAATCCAGGCTGGGAACCTGTTCTCATGTAAATCCCCCTCACCCCCACTCCCATCACCCTCTTCTTTCTGATCTGCTCCTCACTGTTTTCCACTGTGTGATCCTTAAATAAACACGGCCTCAGGAGAAGGAGAAGCCACCTGAAATTAGGATTTGAACTATAAAAAGACGTATGCTTTAAAATGAATTTGAAACCAAAGGGGAGTTTAGTTCATTAATCCTAGGGCACTTCAACTGAGAGTCTTAGGGTAGTGTCAACAGACAACACCCAACTTAAGTTGGGTGTTGCACCCACTTTTACGTGTTTCACTGTAATTCAGGTGTTGGCAAAATCCTTTCCCCCCATACAAAAATATTTTATTTTTACCGTTGTCTTATCACTATGCATGTAATACTCGAAAGTGAGGTTAAATTCCCTGTTTGGGTGCGCAATCTTGGCCAATAAAGTCGATTCTGATTCTGATTTATTAATCCGGATTAAGCTCAAAATGAATGGTATAATTCCAAATTAAGGGGAAACATCTCCGATATGACGGAACAGCGTTAAAGGAGTGCATTTTGGAGGCAGAAGTGTACCGTGTCTGCGGTTTATTACTGAGCAGAAGTTGTTAATTACCCCGATTCTTATTTCCTGTCCCCTCTCCCCACCACCCCACTCCACCCCCACTGTACTGCCTCCCAGAAGAGTGTCTTTGAAGTGCAAAGTACTCTCTCCTCACTTTGAACTGTGAAAACAATGCTCATGTGGTGGTGCTTACCTTCCCCATGTTACCTCATTTAAATAGACCTGGATAAGGCTTCCACAGTATTCAAGGGAAAACTAATTTCCAGAGAAAGAGGTCCCTGTGTTCATTAAACAGCTGGTTAGACTGCTGGTAATCAGAGCCGCTCCGTCATGTGCTGCGCGTTCCTCTCTGACTGAGCGGCTACCAGCAGCTTCAAAACCAAAATCCCAACAAGATGATGCAGATGTTCTTGTGTACCTATTTCTAGACAGCAAAAATACATTCAGGAAAACAAGACAAGCGATTCTAAGACTTTGGAAGAGGTTCTGCGATTGATGTTCCCGGAGTCTTGAAGCGGTTTTCCTGTTTTCTAGATACGGAGGACAAATGGTATTTGTTTTGCAGAATCTTAAACTCGTGGTGTAGAATATGCAAGAGGGTACTCAAGCTGTTTTTTTTTTAATCATGCCTGGGGGGCAGTTTAAAAGCCTCAGATCACTAAATTGTCCCAGCTGTCTCGACCATCTGCACTTGAAAACGGGCCGCCACAGTGGAGAGCAGCCTTTGTGCTGGTGGCCATGTCAAAAAGACGGTTTTACAGCGCTGCCCTAACTGAATGGCCCTTGTGTGACAAATGTGGCCTAATGGAGCAGACAGACAGACAGCATGTAAAAGCCTTCTGCTAACCGCATAGGACTCAATGAGTGACCGTTCTCAAAGCTGATGCTGGCAAGGTGGAACGTTAGCCTTTATTTTCTTGTTTCTTTGCAAAGAGAAACAACACAAACAGCTGGACTTTAGAGTAAGGCAAACCAATGCTTTGTTATAATGGAGCGCTGAAGGCAAAGCGTCGGAAACAGTAGGAGATTTTTAAAGAGACAGAGATGCAGCTATGATTCAAAGTAACAGTTTTTTTAAGGTTATTTTTTTGATATATTGAGCAGTTTAATAACTGAAAGTAACATAGTTAACTGATTGAGCCATAAAATGTCATCATGTTCCCGGAAAATAGATAATAATGTCCTCCATCTCCTTTATAGCAAACTGACTAAATATAAAACATGTTTTGCCTTTACAGTAAGGTTGCAGTAGAGAGTAATATTTTAATCAGTAAGTAAAGGTTATTTGAAATATAATAAGACCAGGTGCCATCATTATCATCAAAGGAAAGTCACTGCAGTGATTTAGGAATGGCTGAAGTTGGGTTTTCTTTGTGTTGGTGATTGTGGGAGAACTGTTTCGACAGAGGCTCCTTAATGATTGAAACTTTTTTTTTTTTTTTTTTTTAAAAAATTAGTAAACAAAAAAATGAAATTGGGGTTTTTTTTTTTGTTTGTCCCCGTTACAGGTATTAAT
>NW_015113039.1:23575-33627 GCF_001443285.1 Poecilia latipinna
TTTTTTTTGTTGGGGATTTTGGGGGAACTTTTTCGGCAAAGGCTCCTTAATGATTGAAACTTTTTTTTTTTTTTTTTTTTTTTTAAACATTAGTAACCCAAATAATTGAAATGTGGATCATGTTTCTGTCTGTGCTCGCTACTGCGTCTAGATTCCTGGCATAAGCACAAGTGCTGATTTCCATCCTTGTATTTTGGGACCAAAACAATGACTTCTGCCTTGTAAAGATTACGATGCAAAATGCCTGATCCATTGACAAATACAAACATACTCAATTACTGCAACAGTACATGGTAATATGATAAACAGATGCAAAGTTGGGCTTGGAGGACATGCCACTGGACTACTTCTCTGAAAATGGGTTGATGATAAGAGAAGAAGGAGCCAAATAAAAAAAAATGCTTTCAAAGACGTGGAAATATGTGTACATTACAAAAAAAAAAAATCTAATAAAATATGTATTAAATGGTGGATGAAGTACAAATCGCACTGCAACATTTTTCCTTGTCCAGCCAGTTAAAGCACAAACTGGTCTTTGCCTTTATCTTCACTGTTTTAAATCCTCTGTTAATATTCAGGCTCACATTTTGACCTGATTTGCCATCCATTTACATTATTTATTATTATATAATAGAACCGCTGAATAAACAGTATATCTCCCAAAGAATGTAGTAATCAGATTTTGGCTCATAAGGATTTTATTTTTGCATCCTTTTGATGTTACCACTCTTAGATTTCTTACATTACGTTTTATCCAGTGTAAAAAAAATAAAATGTTGGATTTGAAGATGCATGATTACAGTTAAATTAACACAGAAATCATATAACTAGAATGCATTTTTGCACTTGATTCTGTGTGGGTTCCCAGCCCTCCATTGCAGCTTACACTGCAAGGTGTGCGAGAAACAGAGAACTACAATAATTCCCTCATCTTATGTCCATTAGCATGTACAAAACCCCCCGAAATCTCCAGTCTTGGGCAGACGCATGCAGACGGCACGCATCTCCACTTGTCAAAGAAAACTTTTATCAATACCAAGAGCACTTGAAGTTTGTTTGCATTTTGTTTTCCAGCACTCTTAACAACTTCAGAAGTCAGATCACAGGAGTATCTGATCAAAGCGCTTCGTGGTTAGTTCTGGAAACACAGGAGTGCTACGCCACGCTTTGATACTCCACATCAATATTTCAATTCAACAATCACTTGACATGCACCCATACTCCCAGAGACGAAGACGAAAGGGGAGAGTGCAAAGAGAGATCCAGCAGAGGCTGACGGGCTTTGAGAAGTACAGTAAAAAAAACGGATTGAAGAAATCTCTGCCTTACTCACCTTTGGAGAAATGTTATATAAACCAAACAGAGATGACCTGTTTGATAAAAATCCGAAGCACTAAAATCCGTACAGCCGGAGAGGCTGATGGTTTCGTTACGCATCAGAAACTGTCAGAAAATCAAACTAAACACAATCATCTTTAAAACATAAACTCACAGGACTTACAAAAATATCACTCATACTAAAGCACTAAAACACTTGTCACAGGCTAAGAGCTGGAGCAGAGCGAACGTTTCATGTTTTATCAAAGGAAAGCGGCGCAGAAACTCTGACAGGATAAAGATGAATTCATTCCATCTGCCGAGTGTCACTTTCATGGCTCTTCATAATCATTTCATCATCTCAACAGGATGTGACCTGCCTTAAAGGTGTTGGCCAAATTATATATCACATTGTCAAAAAGTAAATAACTTCTAAAATAATAATAATAATAATAATAATAATAATAAAGAAAAATAATTAAATGAAACTGATGTGAATCAAGAAATATTTGAACAGGAGCCTATTTTATAGGAGCAGAATTTCAGACTGAAATGAATGGAGTCATGTTGATTGTAAATCAAAGGAAAGTAAAGTAAAATAAAGGCCCTCTTTTAAAACAAAAGCAGCACAAAGACGGCCGAATGAATAAAAAATTAAAAAAGAGATGCTTCCTTGCAGATTTTTGAACGCTCTGTTTTTGATACTTAATAGGAGGTTAGGAGCAGATTTGGTATTCACAAAACATACTGCAAAATCTGTCAGAAGTCAAAGTGGGGAGGGATTCAATGCTGGGAAAGACTATGTGGGCTGATATGTAAATGATTTAAAAAAATAAAATAAAAAGAAAACCGGAAAAGATTTGAGGAAATCACTGATTTGGAAAAGAGACCAATGCTGTGGATCTCAGTGAAGGACTGCAGAGGGATTAATCAGCTCCTCTACATAAAAAAGATAAGAATTTGTTGTGTGAGTCAAGAAAACATCAATGATCAATGATTCACATGCAGAGAAAGGAATGAACAGAACAAAAAGATAAATATTCATATGCATACAAATGAACAAGATTGAGAATCAACGTTGTACTCAGCACCTGAATTCATTCATGTAAGAAAAGAAAAAGCTGCCATTTTAGATTTAAGATGTGAAATTGTTCAGAATCAGAACTGGTTCTGGCTACAGTGTGAATTTTCTTTGGTATTTTTGGTGCGGAAAAGAACAAACGTCTCAGTAGAAATGAATAAACATGGCAAAGCACAAATGAAAATTTAAGTGGAGTAGTATATGCATTACAATTTTATCAAGTAAAAAAAAAAAATGTGGTCCTAAAATTTCTTATATCCTACAACCTCAACCTGAGGTGTTTGATCTCTAAAATATGCTGCCTGGTGTAAAACACAGAATTTTCCACTTTCAGAGACCCCTCGCCCCCCAATATTTACTGTTAGGTGTCGTGATGTTTATTTTAAATAAAACTGTGTAATTTTTCAACAGTTGTCTCAATTTCCTGCCCGTTAGCTGAGAAAACCCCTCATTTCTTTCTCAATCCCAGCATTCATGACCAGTAAAGACTGGATTGAGACGTCTCTGCCGCCGCCAGCTCAGTGACTTCCTCTGTGAATTTCCTGTTGGTGTCTAAAGTATCCACACTGGCGCCCGTTTCTTCAGCGTGCAAAGTTTATGGTAATTCATTTCCCCAACACAGCATTTAAAATTAATGATAACTAATTTACCCGGAAAGTGTGAATTGTTTATTCATAGGGTTTGCTGTGTAAATTCCCCAAAAAGACGAATTCCCTACAATTGCCTGTCGGTGTAATTGGCACATGAAATGAATAATAAAAAAGCAGAGACAAAAGAAGAAAGAAAACAATGGGCTTATCAGCTGTGAAGCCTATAGGAACATTGGTAAATAATTAGCTGTAACACTCCACATTATAATTTACAGCCATCAAGTTCATCTGGGTATTGTAGCTCGCAGGGACATTTTCTACGTAGGAGAGGCGCCTGAGTATTTATATCATAAATATTATTTTCTGAAAAGATAAGATAAGAATACATCTTAATTCTTAATTTATTTATATGTACAACTCATCCGAAAGCTGTCACCATGACGTATAAATAGGATCAAAGTGTGAAATTGTTGGTTCTCTACCATACCAACTTTATTTATAAAGCACTTTAAAACAACCACAGCTGATAAAATGCTGTACATTAAAACACATAATTAAAAAAAATAAAAAATAAATAAATAAATAAATAAATAAAAACTCTTACAGATTAAAAAACAGACATACAATTTAAAACTGGATCCCGCTGGAGTTGAAAGCCAAGTAAAATAGATGGGTTTTAAGACGAGCTTTAAAAGCATATGCATATGTTTAGCTAGTATGGATGTTCATTAAACCTTTTATGACAAGATCTCAGTTCAAACTGATATCCCTCAATCTGACCTTTAAGGTAAGCTCAGTTTGAACTGAGATTGCTTTTAATACAAAGATCTGCAGTCGGACTGATATCACCTTATCTGATCTAAGAGAAAGGGAAAGCAGGGTTTGAAGTTCTCTCTTCCACATCAATTTTTATCAACCAAGACAGAATTTTCCCACCTCATTGGAAATATTAGCTTCTCGCTTTCTTGATCTCAGGCCCTCAGTAGTCAGCTCAGACAGCCAACTTGCTTCTTAGCTCTCTCTTTTGAAGGAGCCTTTGCCCTCAGCCCTTATGACTGGCCTGGGCTTGCTTGGAAGAATAAACAGAAGACTGAAAAACGATAAACAATTACAGGGGCGTGGGTTTTCTTAAAACAGTTTCTTGTACTGTAATAGTTTTTGATTGATGGCAAGTAAAATTTAAATGTAAAAAAATATATATAACCATTTGTGATAACAGTTGCCTAATAGGAAGCAAAAGCATTAATTTGTTAGATTGAGTAACATCAGCTGCAGTTGATTCAAATTTGCTTCCATCATCACAATTCATTTCAGGTGAAAAGGTCAGAAAAACACCACTGTTGTTTCTGCAAAAAAAAAAAAAAAAGTAATGAAAGAAAACTAAGAAAAAGCACATCGTCTTATATTAATTTTAATCCAGAAGTCTTAAAATTCCATGTGGGGAAAAAAAAAAAATATATATATATATATATATATATATATATATAATGTCAGCATGGTTACCTGATCTCATGGCGGGACTCCAGCTAAAATCATTAATGCAAAGCAGGATCGCAGATACAAGGGCTACATGTGCAGGGGAGTGCCACACAGCTAGAGCGGTGGGTTTATTTGTAAACGTGCGCCTGCGATGCCACTATCTGTTAAGCCCCTCAGTCAGCTCAGCCTGCGTAATGTGAGGGGAAGTGTCACCCTGTCACCGCCATGCCAGGGATCAGCCCGCTGTTTGTGTGCTGCGAATCAAGCCAAGCTTTGAGGAGGAGGAGGGGAGGAAATGACACGAGACTCTTTCATCTAATCCTTGCGGTGTAATTTGCACCTCAGTAAGTTTAATTGATGACTACTGATCAAATGCTTGCCTTTGAAAAATAATGATAATAATAAAAAAAATCTTTGGGATTGTTATTTTCCCCTTCAACCTGCAAAAAGAATTCTTAATGCACCTGCTGAGAGGGCCTCCATGTCATGATGTGAGGTGGTGAGTGAGACGCCGACAGGCCCAGGCTGTCAAAAAGATGTTTAATGGAGAACTCAAAATCCAAAAAAAATTTTAGCCTGGGGACAGAACAAACGACGTTAGACGAGGACCCGACAAAGACAACAGGTGGGTTTAAATACACAGGGAGGGTAATCAGGTAACTAGACACACCTGGGAAGCAATCAACGGGGAAGACGCAGAGACTCACAGGGGAACACAGGACACAAAACCTCAAAAAATAACTCCACAGAAAACACAGATCGTCACACTCCATCGGTGATGGATCCCTTTCAGAGAGTTGTGAACTTCGGTACAGTTCAGAAAATAGCAGAAACTTATGCCAACGCGTTGCAGGTCTATCCCTTGCATCGTCTTGAAATTTGTACAAAATTCATAAAGCGTACTTGAAGGAAGCCGAGTTTTTCCTCCTCACAGCACAGCTGCAGCTTGCGCACCTGGTTTCTCTGCGCTGCACCGCTCCCTCCAGAGATCCAATCTGAACGTCAGTGTCATTCAGACAAACGGATAGTGACAGGCCAAGCTCATCAACGTCACCGTCAGACTGCTCTCCGGGACTTTGATTCCGCACTTTTCCCACAGCTGAACAGAAGGCTGGTGCTTTGCAAAACAAACCAACAAACAGGAATCCTGAAGAGTGATGATGAAAGAGTAAACAACACGGCCCGGTAACATGCCCCACAACCATGACACTTCCTAAGTAGGTTATTGCAGAGGGTAACCCAATTTAACACGCGCGTCTGATTACGCTCAAAAGTTTAGGGAGTTCCCGACCCTCCCACCCCCAAAAAACAGATACGGACTGACCGGTCTCAAGAAGTTGGCCTTGGGAAAGGCGCACCAAACAATCCCCCCACCCTCCCCCAAGAAACGGGGCCCACCGATGCCCTTGCATGTGCACAACGCAGTTCATTATAAAGAAGAATTACAGGGAGTCATTCTATTGATGTTGCCTGACTAATTGTAAAGCAGGAGATTCAAAAGCAGATGTTGCATTTCAAAGCTGTTGTGAGCAAGGAGACAGGTTATGATTTATGCTAAAATGTGTGGCTTCAAAGCATCCAACGCGGCTTCTAAACAAATTGAACAAGTCAAGCGCTATTCACCCAGGACCAGGAGGGAGCCCGGCGCATGTAGATCAGAGGCGCGCCGCTGCCGCTTGTAATATCACTCAGTGGAGGAAGAGAGAGGGGGGCTGGGGGGGCTGGGGGTCCCATCGGGGTGGGCTGGGGTGTGGTGGTGGTGGGGAGGGGGCAGCACAAAGAGGCTATAACACCGAGCACCGATAGGAATTAAGAGACGAATGCAACTGCAAGCACCTGTGCAAAAAATAAAAAATAAAAAAATAAGACACCACCCTCTGCAAGCCCTCCCTCTGCTACACTCCCAGAGCATCACCCACTCCACCCGCAACGGGGGTGGAGGGGGTGGGGGGAAGACAGGGGAGTGGAGAAGGGTGGGCAAGCATCTTGAGACTTGACATCCTTTCTGAGGATGGCACTATTATCTGGGAGGAGAAGGAAGAGCTGGGAGAAGGTACGGGCCGGTGTCAACATACTGATGCAATTTGAGTAAACACGGATAAAGCCTGGTTAGCTGTTGGGAAGACTGATGGAAGAGGGAGGCCCACCAACGTGTTTATCTCCGTTGTCTTCTAAACGAAGCAGACGGAGGGAAATGTGTGGAGCAACATCGGCTTGTTTGAGTAAAGTCAGACTGAGGATATGAATCTAACAGACTCGCATTCAGAGTTTCGGATAAGTTTTAGCACAAAGCAGAGATTACAGCTTTACATATGCCCTAATGATACAAGGAGAACTGAAAAAAAAGGTGGATGAGGGGAATTTTACATCTCTGAACTAGTCCTTGTTGTCAACGTTGCCATACATGTAAAATCTACAGACTGCGCGGACTCCTCTCATAAGTATTTTTTTTCTTCCACCCGTCTGTTTTCTTCCATTTGATGCAGCCTAAATTGGGACGGGGAGAAACGAATTGCTAAATTTTTAATTAACTTCATAACATCTGCACTTGTGCTTTGAGAGAGCTGCGAGATTTCCTTTTAACCTATTCCAGCACATTTGCACACCAAGGTAAATCTTGATGCTGGCACTCTTACAGAAAGGAAGAGAGAAAGAGAGAGAGAGAGAGAGAAAATCAAAAATGGAAATGAACTCTCACTTGTGTGTGCAGATCAAAGAGGCAGAATTTTTCAACTTTTTGCCATAGCTTGATCTTCAGAAAAGAAGCGTGGGGAAAGTAGGGGAAATCTTAGAAGGATGAAGGAGTTTTAGTTGGAGTGTTTCTTCAGTTGTTTTAGGAGTGTTAAATTCCTCATGCAGCGTGTTTTACTTGACTTTAATGTCTCAGAACAGGTTTTTTTTTTCCTTCACTCTGCAGGTAAATGTTACAAAGACTTCTCTGAAGCATGCTTAAAAAACTAAATCCCCCTCTCTGTCTCAATTTATATTGCTTTTGTGTCCTTAACTTGCGCAGGTATTTTTATGATACAGTGCCTTAAAAGCATTCAGACCTCAGACGTTTTCACCTTTTGTCACATTACAGTGTATTTTGTAGATGCAGCACATGGAATCAACTCGGCACCTCTACATGTAGGAAAGTTATTTCCTGTTGAGCTTCAACGCAGAAACACATTCGTCCACTTCATGTATTAATTATGCGATTGCGTAAGCATAAGAGAATATACCAAGATGCATGGAAACTGTCACTGAAATCAATATTATTCCTCTAAAAATTGGTACTGTGTTCTTTAACATTAATATAAACCTGTTTTTTGTTTTGAATAATTAAACAATTCAGCTCAAAATGACTTTTGTGAGCTTTAGATCATGTTATAATGTTAATCCCTTATCAAAAACATACCTGGAGTTTTGCTTTGATTCTTTTATGCATGTTTGAGGAATCCTTTAATCTCCCATGGCAACCATTCATCTGTCCAAAACGCCGAGGTGTACCTAGGGTTCATCTTCGAGGCGCAGCTCGAGCTGCAGTTTCCAGGTTTTCGAGTTTCCACCTCTCGGATCACCCCTCCCCGCTCCTTCAGACTAGCCAGCAGAAATGAGCAAACGCCTGGTGGAACTGCTGATAAAAACCATTGTTAAAGAGTTAATAGAAGTTACTAGAGGTCCAGGAAACCTAAACAGCTGCTGAGTTCGCTATGCTTTGTTGTCATCTCGTACTTCTGTGGAACATTACCTGTCAGTCAAAGATGCTATACGCAACATTAAATAGGTTCACGTTAGCTGTGAAGGTGAAGCAGCAAAAGTAAACCACAAGATATAAAGACGGTGCCAAAAAGTTGAGAGAGAGAAAAACGAAAATCCCCAGAGAAAGAGCAGTAATGTAAATATGTCTGACCTGTTTGGTGGGCCGTCCTCTAGCTCTGGGTCTGGTCTCTCCACCACACAGGAGAAGTCAGAAGGCACAGCTCATAACAGCTTGAGTGAGTTTAGCGTTGTTTTATTTTTCTCACTTCAAAATGTCTTTTTGTTCTTATGGTAATTGACTATTATCATTGACACTTTAAACATTAACAATTGGGATTTCTTGTGTAGGCTGTGATTGATAATTGTTCACTTATGTTCTCAAACATGACTGAGGTTTTTTTTTTGTTTTTTTACTGACACACAGTTTAACTCTGTTTTTACCAGTTGGATGACTTCTGAAGGTCATTTGTTGAATTAAATTTTATTTTGGGGGAGATGAGGTGACGGGGACTGAATTTCATTGTGTGCTACATTTTCAGACTTTTATTTATAAAACATTTGGAGAACCAAGTGTAGTTTTGTTTCATCTTCATTATTGTAGTACATGTTGTGTTGTTTTAGTCCATACAATAAATATAGTAAACATTCATGCGAAGCACTTTAAATATTAACTTTATTAACTTCATGAAGAAAAATCTCATAGATGATTGTTTCCTTAACCCCTTTCACTACAGAGAAATTGAACTTATTGTCTGACTGTGCTCTAAATAATGGCACCATTTTAATTCATGTAACAATGAGGAACGGCAGAGCAGATTTACTTAAAAAAAAAAAAACATTTCATCCAACAAGAAAGAGCTGTTGAGGAAGTGGCAACGGCTACTGAAACAAACGAGGGCACACACATTTATTCAAAGGCTGCTTAGACCCAAAACATCCCTGCTTGATTCCCTCCCTTCTATCCTTACAGGCCTTCCTGTTTGGTTAGAAGGATATGAAATTAGAGCAGGCAGCTTGCCCAGTCAAGTCTTCCCCCCCACCTGGTTGCAAAGCACCTGCACAGGTAATCCTGACTGATGTGGGTGATATCACAGCACACCAAAGCTCCTTTTGCAGCTCTCCCTTTGATACAAAGGTCACAATGGTCTCCCTATAGAAAATCCTTTTAGGTATGTCTGTGTGGGGCACGAAGTCTCAAACAGGAAGGGAAGATGGTTACTAATGAGAAAAAAAGGGATTTTGATTGTCAGTCTCTCACCACTAGAGGACACTGCTCCCATATTACATTCAGAAAAAGTGACCACAGAAAGTTCTATTTTTAGTCCTTCAAGTTAATGCTTCAAGATAAACTGAAAATCTGAACACAAAAAACACTCTTCTAAATGAATTATTATTTTTAAAGCAAAGGCCACAAAACAAATGTTCGTCAACATACAAATATAAAACACAATTAACACAAATTCACCCTATTGCTATTCTGGATTATTTCTCTGTATTTTTCTGTTTTTAAGTGTATCTATTTATTTATTTTTTCCCATGTTTTATGCAGTCGTCCACATTCTGATTGTGCTGTTAGAATACATCTACTTCATTTCTACATCCATTTCTTTATTCATCTTTAGCAAATTCCATACAAGTCTTGCTACATGTAAAAAAAAAGAAGTCTCTGTCAGGGCAAATACAGGTAGAAATCACATGAGAATTTCATATTTTTCCCTCTTAAGTCAAATAAAATTGTACGTCTCTTCGTCTTTTAAAGTTTGGGAGACAAGGGCGTAGGAACAAGTCTGTCATTTGTGGGGACGCATATCGGAAACCTGACAGATCAGTAAATAGCTTGA
>NW_015113039.1:38804-41978 GCF_001443285.1 Poecilia latipinna
TTGGGAGATGACCTGAAGAGATGGACTGCCAGTATATTTATCCACCTCTGTAGATCTGCTGTAAGCAGGAAAATGGCAATAAGAATATATTTCAATCGGGCATTGACCTTAGATTTTGAGTGATTTTAAACCACTGGGAGCATATTAGTTGCATATTTGATTAGATTTAAATGGAGATTTTCAGTTGACAGTTGAGAATGCTGTCAGGGATGGAAATATTTCCATAACATGCATTAAAAAATTTTATTGATCAAAAAAGAAAATGAATTATTTATTATTTCCGAAACCTAAAACTTTACGTCTTTTGTTTCAGCAGCTCTGTCGATCCTTCTCAGAAGTCTTCTCTGGTGGTCGGTCAAAGCAATGCGTTTTCTCCTGACTTTGGTTTTAGTTCAAAAGTGAAAAGGTTTCACCTGTTTTCTGTGGTTGCTTTAAATTTTGCGTCTTCATCCTGCTGATTAACTTGTCTGTTGGCAATCCATGTTAAACTTCGGCAAAGGTGGAGCCACAAACAGATCAACAAGTAATCCTGTTCAGACCTGTCCAAGCTTAGAGAAGACATGTTCTAATTATTTCAACAAATAAAAAATGAGATTTTGCTAAACTACACACCACTTATTTAAAACATACACATTACAAAATACCCAATCAAAGCACTTTACCACAGCTGCTGCTGTCGTACATGAAGTTAAGATGATCAATCCAACTGATACAGTTTTTCAATACTTTTCAAGTAATTATTTTTAACATTTTTCTCCAAAGGCAGCCATAAGAGGTATTTATTATTTTTTATTCCGTAGAGGATATCTTAGAGAATAATCAATTCAGCTGTTTTGTTTTGTCCTGTTTTGTTTGTGTTCTATAAAACTACTCTTTGCTCACTTTACCCCACAATGGTACCTGAAGTACTAAAAAAGTTTTTGTTTTAGACATTTTATTGGGTTGAAATAACAATATATGAAAGACAAACTTGAGTAATATTACTTAAGGATAAAAAAAAAAACTGAGTGATTTGTTTTGCAAAATTTGACGGCTCTTTCAGTCGCGATTTATTTATTATATTGACATTAACATCTGTTACAGCAAATATTCTAAGACGAAAACAGAACAGAGAGAGACACAAAGAGGGAAAGAAGTAAAGAAAGAAGAAAACAAAGAAAGAAAGAAAAGGAATATAATGGTCACTGTGGTGTGGTGGATGGGGGGCAGGCCCGCTGCTTTTGTCTGTCTGTGGATTGGAGCCATCAGATAACAGTCAGGACAATGGCGCTCCATTCTGAAGGAGTCACTTAAATGAGCAGGAAGCAGCAGTGAACGCTAGCGGAGGCTTCTGGTCGACTCCCAGGGGTCCGCTCAGCCCTGATGGAGCGCGCCAACGTTGAATGGCTGCAGAACCATAGAGGAAATGAGAGGCTGGTAGCCACCCAGCTGGAGCCACGAGCCCCTTTGATGCTGAATAAGTGGAGTTGGGAGAAAGGTAAAGGTGATGAGGACATGACAAGCAGTGAAAACAAAGCAAAAAGTGTAATAAGAGGAGAATAAGAGAAGAAAAAAAGAAAAGCAAAGTCCTAACATTTATGTGTAAAGAAGTAAAGTTATTATGATTTTACAAGAGAAAGTTATCTACTCTGAAGCAACAGATTGCACTGACTGCCACGGAGATTTCTTCATCACGGCATGTTATTCTTTGTTGCAGCTTTCTTACAGTAAGCTTTCGAGTTTTTTTTTTTGCCACCATCCTGCTTACTGTACATCTGGCTTATAGATGAGTGCATAAAAGAACCAGATCTCTGTGCCTCGTTCATATTAACGCAACAGGAAAAGAAAAAGAAGTTCCATTAAATTCTTGTCAACTTATAATACAGCATTAGACAACAAAAATTCTTCAGTGACACTGGTTTTAAAGAGATTTTTATGATACTAATAACTGTGTGACTAATAATTTTTGAGGGTGACTGTAAAAACATCCAAGACAGTGTGCAAACAGCAGGTGTTAGATTAGTTTAAGTTGAGCTTGTAGCTGCATGATACATCCAGGCTCAAAAACGTTTTGTGTGTTGTAGGTGGACCAAGAGTCAGAAAGGATCCTGGAAGTGGCACGATGGAAACAAAAGGTTTAGTAGAGAAAATAAAACATATTTGAAGTGCATATTTAAATGATGATCAAACTTTTACACCCACTGTTTAGTCCCTGGCTACCAATTAATACTTCTGCTATTTTTGAAATGTGACTTTATTATGTTTTTTATCATTGAGTACAGATGATATAATGAGTAGGGTTTCTCTTTGCTTAATACAAGTTATTTTGCACCATTTTGTCTTCAGGATCACTTCCCTAGATTACATTTTTAAGGAAACTCAATGATCATGAAGAATGAGAAAAACATTTTTGCACTTTCATTCAAGAACATGACACAGTTTTAACCTTTTCTTTTTCAATTTATCCTGAACAATTTGAACAAAACCAAAACAAATAAATATGATCACGAAAACATGTTTCTTCTTTGCAGTATTTTAGTCAAACCTATAAAAACTGTTGAGTCAACATCTCTGGCTGACAAACGCAGCTTGAGGTAAGCTGCACTGCACTTGTGATTCTCAAGGACCCACTCCATTAAAGCGCCATGCACAAGATACACTGAACGAATGCAATGCAAAATCCCATCACTGTGGCAAACTTTACAATGATGAGGCTGATTTCTGTAAAATAACCCCATGTCTTTGAAAAAGAAAAAAAACAAAATCACATTTTTTCAACTCATAAATGCTTAGAGAACAGTTTATTTCTGTATAATAATACCTTCAATGCATACGGGAGTGATTATTAGTCTCTGGTGACCAACAGGAGAAATGACAACATGAGGAAATGTTGTGCCCTGCTCCTGAAAGTGAATCCAGTGTTGACAGAAAGTGTTGAGGTGAAGCAGACAATGGTTACAATGTGGTTCAAGGCTGTGTCGCCACTGTGTACTTCAGCTGCACAATGCTCTGGCTGGGTCTGGGAAGTGACATATCCCAAAACTCTGGACTCTCCAGGAACCTGAAGCACTCTGAGGATCAAAACAGTTTGTTGACATGCTCTGGCTACTTTGTTCTGCTGCTACGAACGAAGTGATTGGAAAAAAAAAAAAAAAAAAAAAAAAAAAATATAAAAATATAAATATATAAATAATA
>NW_015113039.1:45352-50334 GCF_001443285.1 Poecilia latipinna
TATAAGACATTGCTCATATGAGTACATATGTTTTTTTTTTTTGTTTTTTTTTCACCCCTGTGTAGCAGTGTCCTGGAAAGAGAACTGCAGGCAGGACGGGGGACTATCAGTGGAAAAATTAAGGTCATTTGGGAATCCCGTCTTTTGTTCTGCTCAGATTTCAGGTCACATAAATATGGCGTAACCATTCTTTTAGGTCTATTTTGCTATGGCTATTCTCTAACATCATACAATTTTAGCACTGTTTAATGCGGACTTCAGTCTTTTTCACTACACAGGTCTGTCATATGACACAAAGTAGAGCCTTCTTTTAAATAGCCTCTGGACAATTCCTGAATCACCAATTTAGAAATCACACGGGGTGAGGAGTTGAACTTGACCGCAGTCAACACAGGATGACGCACATCAAATGGCTGCAGTTCTTTATACAGCGAATGCACAGAGTTGATTTCAGAATTTTATGGCTTTGCATTTTGACTGATAGAAGATCAAAACACGGAGGATATTTCTCCAACCTGAGAGCACAGTTTACAGGCCACAAGATGCAAAGCAAAAGAGCAGACTGGAGCGAGCACAAACCGGCTGAAACCAGAATTATCCAGGCGGTTGGGGTGGCCTCGAGTACCACCATTTTACAGTAAGAGGCAAATGTACGAGAACATTAAATTTAATTTTAAAGGATGCCTGTTAGAACGCATTCTTGGGTCCTTTTGGGACCCTGTTGATGTGAGCAGCCACTCGTGTCCACGCCCAGGAGATGCATGACCCAGATGTTTGATGAATTGACCTGACTGTGTAGGTGTGGTGGAGGTCAGAAGACGTTCATCAGGAACGAACAGGAAACAAGCAACTTATTTTGAAATCTGCTGTACTCACGCAAAGCTTAGATAAAACAAAACAAAACAAAACAAAACAATAAATTTTACAGATTTAGAAGCACAAAATGAAAATCCCAACACGTCGTTCAGCCAATGCAGGACTGGCTGAATAAGTAGCAAAGGGTAGAAAACATGCATTATCACAAAATGCTTTACTTTATGTGTTGCTGAAATCCTTAACCCTGACAAGCTGCTTGATAGTATAAATTTATGACTGGATATCTAAGGCCTTTTACCCCTGCAGACAAAAAGAAACAAAACATTCATAACTCCACGAGTTATGTTTCGGTGAAAAGGCAAACAATACTCTGACAATACAAGGAGAGACACTAATGGATAGAGACGAGCATCAAGCGGAAAGGGCCGGGAGACACGAGGAGAGGTTTGGCTTCCAGCAGTTGGCCTCGTGGACAAGGTCACTCCCAAAGCAACTTTCTATGGGGGGTCGGGACAAGCGTCCCATAAAGCAGATAAAGAACAATAACAGGAACTATAGGCTACAGAGTAACTGGAGACTCTCTGTGGAAGAGAATAATTGAAAGACCCTGTAAGATCAGGACACACGCTCAGCATGAAGGAGACAGGGTGGATAAGATATTTATATAATGTGATTAAAGCTAATGCAATGAGGAAAGTGGGATCATTGGGTCTGCTGCCAAACATGATAACAATTGCCATCAAAGTGTGTGGTTTTAATAGCCTTACAACATTTCAAGACGGTTTTTTAATTTTTTTTTTTTTATAAACAATATTGCAATGTTTTCTCCAGTGAGGCACTGTAGAAATATCAACAACACTAAAAATGGAAACATAAAAAGTCTCTGCATGAGTCGTGTAAGCGGATCTGTACGACAAGCTTTAAAAAATATTTCACTTCAAGTGTTTGCATACATAGGAGAAAATCAGTCAAAAGATTAGGTGATTTTTTTTTTTAAGAGCTTAAGCATTTAAGAACTCTTTTTAGTTAATTTTTCTTCTGTTTGACAGTGCTGGCAAGTTTTCTGAAAATGCCCTTAATCACGAAATTAAAGGTTTGTCTAAGTTTGCCAAGCACTTATTTTATAAGGACGGTTTCATACAAATAGCCCTTTTTATGTAAATGGATTTCCAAAGTGATCAGCTGTTTGTGTTCAGCATCGTGTTCAGGCTTCTGGAGCAGAGCTGCCTGCAGAAATTTTCTTTAATTTCTCATTGAAGCAATTTGGATAAAAAAAAAAATAAACAAAGCTTAGCTGTAACTCTCCTCTCAAAATTCACCTCAAAGCCACCAAATGATTTGTACGATTTGCTGCAATAGTTCAAATATGGAAATTAGCGGAGAGGTCTATGTATCTCATCCACACACGCTGGTAATACTGAACAAATAAAAAATGTTTATATCACAGATGAAAAATACACAACATTGTAGCACTGTCTGTCTGCGGGGTTTTTTTTTGTGCTCTTGCATTTGCACAATTAAAACACATGATGGGTTGCCATTTTTTGAAAGGGTGAAAGGTTTTAATCTAGCTTTGGGTCGACACTCCATATTCTTCTCCGTCCGGCGCATTGTTCCTTTAACAACTGATTAATATCTTGTTTAAACAGTCTGCAGACACATCACTCTGTTGGTGTGTTTATAAATGCTCTGGAGCTAATCAACACAATGGCTCACATTCTTGGAATTTAAAGGAAGTCCCTTATATCACAGTGTCTGCCCTCCACCAGAGACACAAAGATTCAAGGAATATGACTCAGGAACAAAAACAACTCTGCACACAAATGTCTGCTTATTGCATTCATTTTGAAAGGTGGCCGGTGCTTCGGCCTTCTGACAGTCCCAGAGTTTTAGCTGCGCTTTGCACCAACACATCCGTGAACCTTTCACCTCCACCCATCCCCCCGTTTGACTCTGCCGCTGAAAATTTGTGGAATAACAAGAGCACACGCAGAGAGGAATAAGTGCAAATCGGCTCATGTTTTCGGTTTTTAGATTTCTAAGTGAATAAAAATAGACAAGTAATCTGAATTTAATATTTTGGGTGTGTTGGTTCCCCAAGACTGTTGATGTGTGCACCGTTAGAGGCTGGATAAAGACTTAGTTTCTACTCTGCAACAGGAGCAACAGAAAGACAGAGTGCAAACACTCGTTCATTTCCACACTTGCACTTTCTTGATCATTTCAGAGTCTTGGACTTATCTTGCATTCATACCTTCGTTCTGCAGGACACAGTGACTCTTTTGCTGTGGTTAAAAAAACTGACTTGGAAGACAACACTATCAATAAAATGTGGTAACATTGAGAGGAAAAGAGAAAACCCTTTGACATGGTGAAGACCACAGTAGGTGAGAATATAAATGTTGCCAATCCAAAACGTTGATATTTTTCTTTGCATGAAGGTGATTTTATGTTAGAAAGTAGGGTATCCAGATTCAAACCTCTTTAATAATCAATGATTGCTAAAACATATTTATATTCTACAAATTTCATGGACATCCCCTTAGTATTGTCTCTAAGGTTGACCAGATGATCTTTTAGTGTTGTCTGCAGTTAGCAGGTAAGCTAAGAATGTTTACCAGTAAATAAAAATACGGTGGGCAAAATAATATTTCAATGAAACGTCATAATGCTGCTGATTAAAAACACTTGAAAAGGCATTCTATTACAAAAACTATAACAATTAAAATCTTGTACTTTTCTTTAACATCTTCTCTCTGTTTGGATTGCTTTATGTTTCCTAATACAAATACCACTTATAAGCTAAAAAGATATTCTAAAATGACACATGCATTGAACGTGATTATCAGGATTTCCCGGCTAATGAGTGAGATTTGTTGTATTTTTGCACCAATTAAACTCCTCAACAAAGGCGGTGTGCCTTTTCCTATTCTCACTGCTAACTGAACATGTATTACTGTGCTTTTTTGATTTCTTATCTCTGAATTTTCTTTCCTTTTGAGCCGGGGTCCTTTCAGGTTAAAATCTTTGGGTGGTGTCCAGTGCAACGGTGAAAAAAAAAAAAAAAAAATAGCCACTGCCTGCCCTTCCTCACGTAGCCTCCTGGGATGACAGACGCTACTCGTGAGACGGCGTTGATTTGGTTGCAGCGTGGATAAACAGCGTCTGCATCAGACATAAATTCTCACTTCCTTTTGCTTTATATTCGCCAGCCAAAATGAAACTTTCTTTTGTTTCTGGTTTCCTTGTGATTAATCCTTTCTAATGGTTTCAAAAGGAGCACGTGCAGTTTGTCCATAAACCGCTTGTTTTCACAGTTCCAACATTCATTTTACAAGTACACTGCTTTTCAAAAGTAGCTAAAACACTTAAGCTTTTTTCACAGTTTATTATGTTACAATCACAAACTTTTATGCACATTACAGGAATTAACACATCCTGGGACAATGCAACTCTGAGAAACTCTGAGAAGGATGGAGAGCGCTCATATTAGATTCCCCCCATCTTATTATTTTGTAGAAACAACTTCAAGTGCAAAAAAGTACAGTTGAAAGAGTAAAACTGTCTATAAGTTTTGCATATCTAAATAGATTCTTGCTCATTAGCCTTTAAAAGACAGCAGGCACAGTAAAATTAGACATCGAGGATTTACAAACACCAATTTTGACGATTTGAACAAGATTCTCACTTGAATTTTGGTGAGAACTTTGACTGGACCATCCTTGCACACAGATATCTTTTGATACAAACGTGCCGACATTCAGGCATCCATACTTTTCAAAACCATTCTTTCAAGCAGCCTCAATGGTTAAAATGATGTATTGCTCAAACCTAGAAGTCCTTCCCATAGCAGCTGGATTCACACTGGAATTGATCTACAAACAGGCGCAATCAAATTATCAAGCATACAACCATAGCTCCAAAGCAAAGATTTAAATGAAAGGGTGTTAGGATGTCCTAGTCAAAGTCTCAATCTAAATCCAATTGGTAATCAGTGACAAGATTGAAAATCTGAAGCTTAGCTAGCTACAAGGCATGCAACACTCGTCAGAAGTTAATGCCTGTGTGTCTTACTTTGTATTGGTCTGTCATAAAATAACATTGAGGTTTGTATAAAAAATTCCCCTCTCACCCTCCATGGGTGGTCTCTTTCATCCTCTGAGCTC
>NW_015113039.1:56300-77207 GCF_001443285.1 Poecilia latipinna
ACACACACACCTTGATTTATCTTCTTTAACTTACATTTGCTCAGAGCTCTCATGTTTTCACTCATCCCCAACAAAGAACATCTCACTCACCAAATTCAGTCTCTGTTCATAGTTGTGTTTTGATCCATGAACCAGGTTTCCATGTGTGATTGAGTTTCACAGAGGTCTCATAGGTACCTATGACTTTCCTTTTGCCTCATGGCTACACAGTTTAAACATCTCCCCCCACCCCCATTAGACATCCATCCCTCTCGGAAATGAACATAAGACAAGGTTTGAGGTTACACCTCACCTCCACATACAATACAACTTTGATCTTTTTGGGCTTCTCACAGTCCTACACAATGTCTCAACTGTGCCTGCTCTGGGCTTGTACCCACCACTTAGCTGTGCATTGGAAAGTGTGCGTTTGGGAGTGTGTTTGACTTTTTCTCCTGGACGATAAAAAAAAAAAAAAAAAGAGAGAGAAATCCCTTAATCCCTTTAGCAGTAGGACCCAGAGAATCTCTGCTGGCAAAAT
Source organism: Poecilia latipinna (assembly GCF_001443285.1). Lineage (NCBI taxonomy): Eukaryota > Metazoa > Chordata > Actinopteri > Cyprinodontiformes > Poeciliidae > Poecilia > Poecilia latipinna. Next base: position 56,821 of record NW_015113039.1, read on the forward strand.
TGAACGGGTACACCTTTATGTTGTCCGAGGCAGGGGGCCAAGATGAGGAAAAAAAAGTTGGTCAGTACTGTAACAAAAAAAAAAAAAGTTGAGCTTTCTGCCTTGTCATTGGCTGAGAAGAGTCTGACAGGAAAATGCAATGGCTCCTAGAGTGAGGACAGTCTGCTCTTATATTTATTGCATTTTAAAATACACACCTTGACTAATTCAGCTGCAGCGTCTGAAGGGAAAACCATCCTCAGCTCGACATGAGCGCTTCCGTTGCCGTATACAGGAACATTTACACGGAGGACCGCTTCAAGCAGGCCTACGGCTCCGATGACAACGCGTCTGGGAGTCTGCGGCTGCGGGAGAAACTGGCCGGGAAGTGCAGGTGTTCAAGGCGAGCCTGGCTTCACCTGCTCAGTGAGAGAGTCCCGCTTTTCAGCTGGCTGCCGAGGTACAGACTGAGGAAATGGATGGTAGGAGACGCTATCGCTGGGCTGACTGTTGGTATTCTTCATATTCCTCAAGGTATGTGCAATTTACTTAATATAATAATAATAATAATAATAATAATAATAATAATAATAATAATACCTGTGTATTAGTATGAGAATAACATTAGCAGTATAATTATTCATTAAATACATTTATTTAGAATTACTCAGACTTTTCCTCCATCTCATTTTCTGACTCTGTCTTTATAAGTCTCACTGCTGGTCAAAATAAATATATAATGAAACTAATAATTAAGTTGATAAAATATTTAAGTGAAAGTTATCCAATACAAGATGTTCCTCATCCAAGTCTATGAGTCTTATTTACAACAAAACGTATTACACTCTTAGGATCAAATACATAACCGTGTCTTTAAAAAAAAAAAACTCTTGCATGATGACATGGAGTGGCCCTAGGCTGCTTATGGAGTAGTTTTGATCTTATGAAAACGTATTTAATGTGTGTATATGTTGAATTTGTGAGTTTCAGCCATAACTCTGTGATACACAGTGTTATCCTGGTTTGAACTTGTTCATCTGCTCTGTAATTGTCATAATTTTGACCTCATCTCAGCCATGTTTTACAGAAAGCTCTATTCAAATGTGTATTATTACTCTCATAACTCCTTTATGATCATCTTTTGGACTGTTATGACAATCTAGCAGCAAATGTGTAATGCATGTGCTTACTTTGAAATTTCACCTTAGACTGTGCACTTTTTTTTTTAATCTAACTCTCATGTACTTACTTTGATTTAAGAAGGAAGTGGTGACATTAAAAATGGGATAAATTAAATGTTTTTAAAATTTGATGTATTTACTTTTTTTCCTAACAGGTATGGCCTTTGCTTTGCTAACATCTGTGGCTCCAATTTTTGGCCTCTACACCTCCTTCTTCCCGGTCGTCCTGTATATGATTTTTGGCACTGGCCGCCATGTGTCCACAGGTAAAATCTCTGTCTACCTTTTATGCTTTGCTAAGGTCCCTGTTGAACTTTTTCCACATTTTGTAACATTACAACCACAAACCTAAAAAATATTTTATTTGGATTTTTTTTTTGTAATAGACAAACACAAAGCAGTGGTTCACTCTTTTTTTCGTTAAAGTTCATCCCTGACCTGCTGTGTTCTTTGACCTTTGACCTTAGTGATGCTTGTTCAGTTATGTTGTCTAACTCAGACATTTTGTTTGTTCTACCTCTTAAATGTTGTGAGGACACTGGTGTCCTCATGGACCCATTGAGTAACATGTAAGTGTTTGGAGGTGATGGTTAAGGGGTTAATGAATACATTTAGAGAAAATATTTTTAGAAATTTATTTTTAAAAATCCTTTCACCCTTCAACTATGCAATACCTTATGTTTGCCAATCACAAAAATCCTAATAACTAGCATGCACGTTTTCACTTGTAACATAAGAAAATGTGATGAAGTTCAATTGGCATTTGCTGAGTAGACTTGGTCTTCACAGGTACCTTTGCTGTAGTGAGTCTGATGACCGGTTCTGTGGTGGAGCAGCTGGTTCCGACTCCTCTGGCCTTCAACTCCAGCTCACCTGAAGCAGCAAACTTTGAGGCCCAGCGGATTGGAGTGGCTTCTGCTGTCGCACTACTCTCAGGAATCTTCATGGTTTGTGAGACACAAACTGTGTTGCGTCTTGCATCCCACGTCAACGCTTTGTCTTTGTGCGGATCCGGATCGGTTACCTGTCTCTCATATTTTGTCCGGCTTCGTCCCAGCTCTGCATGTTTGGTCTTCAGCTCGGCTTCCTCTCCACCTATCTGTCAGAGCCGATTGTTAAGGCTTTCACCAGCGCCGCTGCCTTCCATGTCACCGTTTCACAGCTGCAAAGCATGCTGGGCCTGAGACTCCCTCGCCACACTGGGGCCTTCTCTCTCTTCAAGGTGATCTGTGTTTCTTATTCTCATACTGTTCTAGAAAATTAAAGAGAAACAAATACAAATAAGCAAAGAGGTTTCAGGTTCATCACTTCTTTGTGGGCTCAGACTTTAGCCTCAGTGTTGGAGAACCTTCCTCACACCAACGTGGCTGAGCTGCTGATCTCTGTGGTCTGTCTGGCTGTACTGGTCCCAGTTAAGGAGATCAACACCCGTTACCGGCACCGCTTGCGCACGCCCATCCCTGTGGAGATCCTCACGGTCAGTCAGCTGGCTTCTAATGGATAAGACTAATTACTTACATTACAATGAGCAAGTATTAATTCATGACTTTATGTTCTGCTCTTCAGGTGATTATCGCTACATGTGTAGCCTATTTCTCTTCGCTAGATTCCAGTTACAGCATCGAGATAGTTGGCCTTATTCCTGCTGGGTAAAACTTTAAATGGCAATAAATAAATAAATCTTAAAAGCCTTTTAATTTAAAATAAAATCAAACACATTTTCTATGTTTAGATTCCCAAAGCCACAGTTGCCTGCTTTCCACACTTTTCCCGCCATTGCTGGAGACACGATTGCCATAACTTTTGTTGGATACGCTGTTTCTGTCTCACTGGCGATGATTTATGCTGACAAACATGGATATTCAATACATCCTAACCAGGTAGAACCCATGAATGATACACCTACTTCCTGGACCGTTTGCTCTGAACCCGACCAATCTGTGAACATTGCGTTGAATCAACGTATTTTTGTTTTTCAGGAGCTGCTGGCTCATGGGATCTCCAACACCGTGTCGTCGTTTTTCACTTGTTTCCCCAGCTCAGCCACTCTGGCCACCACCAACATCCTGGAGAGCGCTGGAGGATACACACAGGTATGGGCCGCAATCATAACCGTAACAACACTGCTGTTTTTTCACGTCTGGACTGAGGTCCTTTGGTCCAGGGCTGATGAGTTGCACTAAAAGGGTAATACTGTGTTCCTTCTATGCTAACAACTATTTTAAAATAAAAATCCTGCTTTGAACAGCTAATAAATATATTAGCACATAATCAGAAAAAAGTGAAATTCAGTTATCAATGCATTACACACAGTGATGGATCCAAACATCTCAACAGAAAGTTAAGTGGAATGAAAAAGTGAAGCTAGAGAGATGCACAAGCAAGATATAATTGTAAAGCCGTGGATATTCAAGAGTTTGGGAGATACAGATGGCCTGGAGTTCAACTGGAGTCAGTTCTTCAAGAGCAACACGCTCAGTCATGTTATTTTATAAAAAAATAAAATAAAATGTTAAAACTGTTACCATGTTGTGGCAACAGAATATGAGACAGATAATTTGTGAAGAGATGGAGTTCTTATGTCTCCTCTCAGTGGTCCTACAGCCACTTGCAGAAATACACTACAATACTACAGCTCAGAAACAACCAATCAGAGCCAGGAAGAAGGTCTTAGGAATGTCAATCGTGCTCGTGTGCAAGCTGCTTACGTCCTTTTGTAGCCTTCCCCCGTTCCGCATGTGCAGTCACTCAAGCTCAAGTTTACAGATTAGCTGCAATTGCAATGCTAATGGTGGATAAATCAATTGAACATTACAGGAAATGCGGTAATTTCTCAAGTTCTGGGCAAGCTCCACTGCAGAGAGCAAAGGGGGGGGGGAAGGTGGACCTGTAAGGTGTGCTTGTTCAAATCTTCAGGCTTAGAACTCCCTACTGCAGCATTAACATGGACTGAAACTGTGCTTTTATTTTATTTATATATATCTTTTTAATCCAGCGGTGCCCATTTCTGACACTCATCAAACTGAAAATTGGTGAAGTGGGGAAGACATGCAGGAAAGATCTTGAATTTGGAAGTTCAACATGGGACAACTGTGTGAAAGATCATTAGCCTCATGTATAGCGAGGCTATGGATCACTACTGCTATGCTGTGAGCCGTCCATCAACCAGAGACAACATCAGAAGAGTCTCACCTGGACAAAGGAAAAAAAAAAGACTGGGTTGTTTCTCACTTGTCCAAAGTCGTCATCTGAGATGAAAAAACATTTTTCACTTGGTTAGACAATCAAGATCCAAGAATCCAGAGCACATACAATCATTTTAATCATTTAAAGCCAATTAAATCTTTACGTTTCTTAACACACATTTATATGTGTGTGTCCTTGCAGCTCTCTGGCCTTTTCACCAGTCTGGTTGTATTGATCGTCCTGCTGCTGATCGGACCCCTGTTCTACTTCCTGCCTAAGGTGTGCTCTCGTGACTGTCTCTGTACATGAAGAGAAAGGAAGTAGGATATCTCCACTTACCTTCCCTTTTGTCTCTCCCCGCAGGCTGTGCTGGCATGCATCAACGTTACCAGCCTGAGGCAAATGTTCTTGCAGTTCCGAGACTTACCCGAGCTTTGGAGGATCAGCAAGCTAGACTTTTTAAACCTGCTTAATAGATATTTTTGTTCAGAAGAAAAAGGAGAAAGAAAACAGACGGTTTAATACTGTAGCTTGTTTGGCTGCTGGCGAACTAGTGGGCGCATCTTTAACTGCAACGTCTCCAGATTTTTTGAATCAAGTTCCTCCACAGAATATGTGTTCAATAATTATGTTTTGTTTTTAATTAATCAAGTTTTATTTACTTAGATTGACCTGTTCAATTTGATTTGCTTCGTGGTGATGTTGTCTCTGTCGTTAGATGGTTTGGGTCGTAACCTGGCTGTCTGTGGTGGTACTGAACGTGGACCTTGGCCTGGCCATCGGCGTGGTTTTCTCCATGATGACCGTCATCTATCGAACACAAAGGTGCAATCATTGTCAAGTCCAGGAACTGAGGCTCAGTGCTTGTTTCTGCAAAGCTAGAACTGAAACCTCCAACATGTTTTGTTGAGATTTTCCATGTTGCTAAAGTTATGCATGACCATTTTTTTTTTCACAAATTACTATCTGGAATAACATGAAATGCATTTCTATTGAGCACCTTTATTATGAATCTCCCAAATAAAGTCCAGTTCAAGCAGCTGCCCCCAGAAATCTCCCAGTAAATAGAGTCCACTTGTGTGCAGGGCTAGGTTATAAAGCAATATGCCAAGCTTTGAACGTCTGTACAAAAAAGAGGTAAAACATGGCCGTCCACCTAAACTGGAAAAAGAAGGCGATTGATCACAGGCGAAGGCTATCACTGAAGCAGATTCAAAAATCCACAGCACAACCATAAGAAGTCCCTTTAAAGCTGTGACAAACTGAAAAAGTCGTACGAGTGTGATTACATAAACTTGACACATAAGTGAACAGATGATCAATGCTTCAACAGGGCTGATTGCTCAGTTCTTGGGCGGGCGAGCAACACAGAAATATACAGACCTCTGGAGAACCACAGCAAGGTGAGTAGAGCTTGTAATTCTTTCACTTGTTGCAAATAGACACCGCACTAAAAGTTAAGGTGAACGTGTCTGAAAAAAAAAGTCCATTAGAGGAAATAAATTCCAGCACCATGACCCTTAATGTGAGAGACGATTGGACAGGATTTTATCGAAACAATAAAGATGAGACATTGTTGTTTTTTGGGGTTTTTTTTTCCTATCCAGTGCTATGAAGTGCCCGGGGTGAAAATCTTGACATACAACGGGCCCATCTACTACGGCAATCGCAGCTTCTTCAGGGAGAAAATGAGCAGGGTGTTGGGTCTGACGCCCGAAGAGATCCGCAGTCGGGAAAAGGCCAGGAAAGCTTTGGAGAAACGAGAGAGAGAGGCCTCTGTCAGCACTGTGGTATGAGTCATCAATAACCATTTGTTGGGACAAATGCGACATATTTATAAACTATAAAATGTAACTTAACCCAGCCGTCTTCGTGTTTTCTCCCTATGCTGTTGTTTAGGACAGAGGCATAGCAAACACGTCGTTCTCTTCGGTAAATGAGTTCTTTGAATCAGGTTCGTAGCTGCTTTGTGAAATCACTCAGTTTGGATGTTCTCTCACAGCAGACGTTATGAAACTGCGTGTTTTCACCCTGCAGAAACGCCAGAGAAAGAGGTCCAGGCCGTGCTAATTGACTGCAGCAGAGTCATATTTGTTGATGTTGCTGGAGCGAGGCTCTTCACACAGGTCAGCCTTCAACAAAAGGACATGGCTCCCCCTCGTGATCTGGTCACGTCATGTGATTTTCTTCCTGCAGATGTGCACCGAGTGCCAGAAAGTCGGAGTTCACGTCTATTTGGCAAATTGCAACGGTAAACGTTTTTAATGTCAGATATTTCTCTCATACATTTTTTTTTCCTGTTATGTTACAGTGTAGGTAGGGTTAAATGTGTTAAGTGTGTGTGTGTGTGGATTTATCTTGCTCCCTTTAGAGAGTGTCTTAAAGATCTTGACATCAAGCGGCCTGATGAGTCACATGAATCCTCAGCATATTTTTGTCACCGTTCACGATGCCGTAATGTACATCCAGCAACAGAGGGTACGAATCGTAATCGCTTTCAGTATAAGCAGAGAATAAATCATTTTCACATTTGAATGACAATGTTGTCCTCTGCCATAGGAAAAACCTCCAGAGAACACCACAACAGTTTGGGTTTGAACCGAGAGGCCAGTTTCTGTGGCCTGAGACATCGGCTGGAGCACAAGAACAGCTGGATCGGACTTTGCAGTAGGGGAGTAATTCAAAGACACAGTGGCCTGTTGTAGCAGCACTTAGTATTTTTAATGGTTACATTTCAGCATTAGCCGACCTTTTTCAGATATCACACTCCCTGCTGACACACTTAAATCCATCCTAGCTGGATTTAACTCAAGGAAATGCAGTTCCTCAACACTGTATAACTCTTCTGGACTTTCTCTTCTGTAATATTTCATTTTTACAGTCATATGTATTCTGTATTTCGGCATTGTAATATTTATATGTGTTTGTAATGTTAGCTACCTGTATGTAATAAAATACCAAGCGCACTGAAGAATTTGTTCTATGTTTGTTAATCGTCTGCAGCTGGTCCAAGACGCTGCTGCCCGTCTGCTTATAGGTAACAACGCGAGGACATTACGGTACCTCCATATTGCACTGGATGCATGAATATGTTTTGGGATTGATTTTTATTTTGGTTTTTAAATGTTTAAGCAGTGTAGCACACATCATTTATGTCAAGAGTTTTTACACAAGCATCCTCTCAGATTCTGGAACAATCTCCTTCTCATTTGAATGATGGCTAATACTTTGAACGATTTTAAGGCCGTTTTAACAACCCATCTCATTAACTTGGCTTTTAATTCCAGTTCAGCAGTTGTCTGTTTTCTGTCTCTTTTTTAAGTTGATCTTTTCTTTTTTTATCTGTCTGTTTTATTACAGGTGTTTTTTATTGATCATGTTTTAAATTATGCATCTCTTTGGTTACTCAGAGTAAAGTGTAAAGTGCTCTAAAAAAATGTTGATTGATTCCAGTAGCTTTGATGACATTAAATTATGTAGAGTTCAATTAATGCTGGCACCCCCCGTGGTGACCCACGGTGGTGGCAACATCATGCCGTGGGCACGCTTCAGCAGGGACAGAGGACCTGGACAGAAACGGTGGGCAGATGGATGGACTCAAATGCAGGACAATTCTGAAGAAAAGCCTGTGAGAGATGCTTCTAAATAGAGCTTACCCTTTTTAACAGGACAATAACCCCGAACATCGACAGAATTAAATGGTCTGAGAATAAAACATATTCACGTAGAAAGGGCTAGTCCAAGTCTGGACTTAAATTTACTTCAGAATCTATTTTGGACAGAAAAATGGGCAAAAAATTCATTGTCTCTATGTGAGAAGCTGACAGTCACACACAGAATTGCAGAAAAAAATGTCTTTTTTTTTACCCCCCTTTTTCATCCAGGGAATTGCAAAAAAAGGGAGAGTTCAATACAAATACACAACACATTTCATATATGATCTTTGAATAACCATCAAGTAGCCCCAGTGATTGTTCTTTTTATCTTCACACAGGAATTACAGTCAATACATGATAAAAGGTGGATTTTTTCCTATATTTTAGGTACGAAACTTTTTTCCCCCAGGGGATTGAAATGGAGGGTGGTGTGGAATGTGAAGCATGCCAACCTTGTCAAATTTTGAAGAGAGAAGAGGAGGTGTCTTTGTACGCACTTAGATAATAATAATGATAAAAATATGCCTCAGATTTGAAAAATGAAGAAAAAAACCCTGATTTAAATGTGGAACAATGACAGGAGAGTTGTTTACCATCTGACAAAGACAAAAACAGAGTAATCACATCCACAGAGTTGGTTCAGTGCGATTAAAGATACAGTGTACAAAGATTCACAAGAATCATATTTCCTTCCAACTATTATTTTCTTAAAAGTTGGTAGATTTATTTCAAAACCTTCCGTGATGAAAACTGCCTCTTTCTTGCCACGTTGCTGCCCTCTGCTGGCCAATACACGATACTTTCACAACCCCGCTTAAACCTGGTACCTTGGCCTGATAAAATCTACATCCAGATTTGAGTTCAAAACCACGGTAAAAATAAAGCAAATAAATAATTATGTCCTTGCGGTGTGTTTGATAACTAAGTTGATCATATTATTTCTTTCTCTTTTTTTGGCATATTTTAAGTAATCCTCCCGACACTGTACCCGCTGGGGTTTTCCCTTTAAAGCTCAAGGAGTATTTCACTAATTGGCAGGAAGTAGTCCACTTCAATTAGGACATGATGCACGAGTATCTGGCCAAATGTTTAGTAAGCCAGATTCTACATAAAGACCAACTAACGTGAACACACATGGAAAGGAATTTTAAAAAAATAACCCTGCAAAATCCTCAACAAATCAAAGTCTTAAACAATGAAGACTTGAGTTGTCATTTAAATAAACTCTCACAGGCAACAACATCATACTTAAAATTACCAAATGCCCGCATATGACGGGAGAAATTAAGATATTAGAATTGCAGCCAATGTTTTTTTTTTAACCACAAAGTGTATAGTAATAGACACGTGTTCATATTTATTAAATGTTCCTCCATCCGATAACCAACTACCTACAAATAATTTGCCCAAATATACTGCAAGGTCATTTTTACCTGATCTTTTGTTTCCCTCTGGTGGTGAAACATTGAAATTCTTTTTTTTTTTTGCTTCCAAATGTTTTCATTTGGAAATCTGATATAGGGCGGTGTCCTCGCGGCACACCGCCTTATATTTTTTTTAGATGTTTCCCTTATTCAGTTCAACAAAAGCCTGTTAATCGTGTGTGGTTGAAGCAGGGAGACATGTAAGGCGGTGTCCCTTGAAGACCAGGGTTGGGAAATCACTGATCTAGCACAATAAAAACATTTGGAAATCTGACATTTTTATATGATGCAAGAAAACAAATAACTCAGTGAAGTGGGAATAAGAGTCCAATGTGGACTTTGTGACATTTTCTGGAATCTCTACCCATTTGGAGATTGTGAGACATTTAAAGAGCATGATAACAGAGTGTTATCTGACTTCTGACTTACGCGTGGAGTGACCTTTGGTTTCCTGTGACATAAAATGAGCGCTGTAATCAATTAAATGAGATAGTAGACTAAAAACTACTAAGAACTGTTCATTATTGTTGCAACCTCTAGACACGATAACGGAATCTGTAACTTGCGTTAGCATAAAGACAACAAGGTTAGCATTTTTTTTCTTTTTTTTGTGTGCAAATTAAATATATTCCCTCCTCTAGAAGATCAATACATCACGACAACTTATAATAGTCCATTCACACACAAAAATACAATTACTCACTAAGAGCAATTAGCATCAAAATTCTCCCTTACAAATTCAAAAGAAAACAAGTAAACAGTAAACAAATTGCAAAAAATGAGTAGTGCTTCAAAGAACAAGAATCGTTTGGATTGTTAACATCACAACAGGTGGTTAAAAAAAAAGAAAAAAAAAAACAGTTGTGAGCAACAAACAAAAAACAAAACATCTATTAGCCAAGAGCAACGCCTATTTGTTTTCATGAGACCACTGGAAGTGCATTTTTTATTGACTGGTCATGCACTTGAATCTGTTCTTAAAGTAAAAGATCTCATTTCTGCTAACACCCGTACTTCCAGAAGAGTATCGAAACTGCTCGTAGGCCTTCTGTGTTTCGGTTTTAGTCCATGGCAACTTGATCTTTGACGCGTGGCTAACGATGACGTCACTACAGGAGCCGATGTGCATGGTGCCCAGAGCATCTACAAAAAACTCTGCAGAAATAAAAGGCAAAAATAAGTCATGCGTGCATTTAAAGCTTTATTCTCAGAGGTTTAACGTATTTAATGGCCTCTGACCTAGATGGCCTGTTCTTGACAGGCGCGGGTCGAAGCCAACCTGCCGAACTTTGTCCGTTCGAGCCATGAAGAAGTTGATGACGGCGTCTGCGACGACGCAGTTGGGAAATCCTTCGATAGCATGGTGGTGTCCGATCCTCATATTTAAACAGTCGCCTTCATTTCCGCCTTCTTCCACTGAAATGGTGTGACGGTATGTGGCAGTGTAACCAGTAACCTCTCTCACTGCACCACCAACCTGACGTTTATGCAAAAAAAAAAAAAAGAAAAGAAAAAAATAGATAAGTACAAAATAAAAAAAGTTATATATATATATATATATATATATATATATATATATATATATATATATATATATAAAGCAAGAAAATATTGACAGTCTGGTAGGGTCAGTGCTATTTAAATGTACACACTATCTGAATATCTCATTTATTTGTCCTTCTTACACCCCACTTGATTTTGTATAGGCTAAGATATGACACTTTTACACCCTGTTGTGTCATCTAATATAAATTATTAGTGGCGACATGCAGATAGATGTCTGTCTATTTATACCAGTCTGCCTTATACAGAATGAAGTCCATCAAGTAAGCATAAGTGCAGTTTGTGGTGGCTCCAAAACATTTTAGGCCATTTATGTTATGGCCTCCACAAAAACATGCCAGCGTGTTAAATCCCAGGAACCACTTCCAGGCAGACTTTCACATCCTTTTCAGTGAACAATGTGCAAGCTGTTTTTGTGTGTGGTAAAGCTAGATGGACAGCAAGNAAAAATAAAATAAAATGTTAAAACTGTTACCATGTTGTGGCAACAGAATATGAGACAGATAATTTGTGAAGAGATGGAGTTCTTATGTCTCCTCTCAGTGGTCCTACAGCCACTTGCAGAAATACACTACAATACTACAGCTCAGAAACAACCAATCAGAGCCAGGAAGAAGGTCTTAGGAATGTCAATCGTGCTCGTGTGCAAGCTGCTTACGTCCTTTTGTAGCCTTCCCCCGTTCCGCATGTGCAGTCACTCAAGCTCAAGTTTACAGATTAGCTGCAATTGCAATGCTAATGGTGGATAAATCAATTGAACATTACAGGAAATGCGGTAATTTCTCAAGTTCTGGGCAAGCTCCACTGCAGAGAGCAAAGGGGGGGGGGAAGGTGGACCTGTAAGGTGTGCTTGTTCAAATCTTCAGGCTTAGAACTCCCTACTGCAGCATTAACATGGACTGAAACTGTGCTTTTATTTTATTTATATATATCTTTTTAATCCAGCGGTGCCCATTTCTGACACTCATCAAACTGAAAATTGGTGAAGTGGGGAAGACATGCAGGAAAGATCTTGAATTTGGAAGTTCAACATGGGACAACTGTGTGAAAGATCATTAGCCTCATGTATAGCGAGGCTATGGATCACTACTGCTATGCTGTGAGCCGTCCATCAACCAGAGACAACATCAGAAGAGTCTCACCTGGACAAAGGAAAAAAAAAAGACTGGGTTGTTTCTCACTTGTCCAAAGTCGTCATCTGAGATGAAAAAACATTTTTCACTTGGTTAGACAATCAAGATCCAAGAATCCAGAGCACATACAATCATTTTAATCATTTAAAGCCAATTAAATCTTTACGTTTCTTAACACACATTTATATGTGTGTGTCCTTGCAGCTCTCTGGCCTTTTCACCAGTCTGGTTGTATTGATCGTCCTGCTGCTGATCGGACCCCTGTTCTACTTCCTGCCTAAGGTGTGCTCTCGTGACTGTCTCTGTACATGAAGAGAAAGGAAGTAGGATATCTCCACTTACCTTCCCTTTTGTCTCTCCCCGCAGGCTGTGCTGGCATGCATCAACGTTACCAGCCTGAGGCAAATGTTCTTGCAGTTCCGAGACTTACCCGAGCTTTGGAGGATCAGCAAGCTAGACTTTGTAGGACTGCTTAATAGATATTTTTGTTCAGAAGAAAAAGGAGAAAGAAAACAGACGGTTTAATACTGTAGCTTGTTTGGCTGCTGGCGAACTAGTGGGCGCATCTTTAACTGCAACGTCTCCAGATTTTTTGAATCAAGTTCCTCCACAGAATATGTGTTCAATAATTATGTTTTGTTTTTAATTAATCAAGTTGTATTTACTTAGATTGACCTGTTCAATTTGATTTGCTTCGTGGTGATGTTGTCTCTGTCGTTAGATGGTTTGGGTCGTAACCTGGCTGTCTGTGGTGGTACTGAACGTGGACCTTGGCCTGGCCATCGGCGTGGTTTTCTCCATGATGACCGTCATCTATCGAACACAAAGGTGCAATCATTGTCAAGTCCAGGAACTGAGGCTCAGTGCTTGTTTCTGCAAAGCTAGAACTGAAACCTCCAACATGTTTTGTTGAGATTTTCCATGTTGCTAAAGTTATGCATGACCATTTTTTTTTTCACAAATTACTATCTGGAATAACATGAAATGCATTTCTATTGAGCACCTTTATTATGAATCTCCCAAATAAAGTCCAGTTCAAGCAGCTGCCCCCAGAAATCTCCCAGTAAATAGAGTCCACTTGTGTGCAGGGCTAGGTTATAAAGCAATATGCCAAGCTTTGAACGTCTGTACAAAAAAGAGGTAAAACATGGCCGTCCACCTAAACTGGAAAAAGAAGGCGATTGATCACAGGCGAATGTTATCACTGAAGGAGATTCAAAAATCCACAGCACAACCATAAGAAGTCCCTTTAAAGCTGTGACAAACTGAAAAAGTCGTACGAGTGTGATTACATAAACTTGACACATAAGTGAACAGATGATCAATGCTTCAACAGGGCTGATTGCTCAGTTCTTGGGCGGGCGAGCAACACAGAAATATACAGACCTCTGGAGAACCACAGCAAGGTGAGTAGAGCTTGTAATTCTTTCACTTGTTGCAAATAGACACCGCACTAAAAGTTAAGGTGAACGTGTCTGAAAAAAAAAGTCCATTAGAGGAAATAAATTCCAGCACCATGACCCTTAATGTGAGAGACGATTGGACAGGATTTTATCGAAACAATAAAGATGAGACATTGTTGTTTTTTGGGGTTTTTTTTTCCTATCCAGTGCTATGAAGTGCCCGGGGTGAAAATCTTGACATACAACGGGCCCATCTACTACGGCAATCGCAGCTTCTTCAGGGAGAAAATGAGCAGGGTGTTGGGTCTGACGCCCGAAGAGATCCGCAGTCGGGAAAAGGCCAGGAAAGCTTTGGAGAAACGAGAGAGAGAGGCCTCTGTCAGCACTGTGGTATGAGTCATCAATAACCATTTGTTGGGACAAATGCGACATATTTATAAACTATAAAATGTAACTTAACCCAGCCGTCTTCGTGTTTTCTCCCTATGCTGTTGTTTAGGACAGAGGCATAGCAAACACGTCGTTCTCTTCGGTAAATGAGTTCTTTGAATCAGGTTCGTAGCTGCTTTGTGAAATCACTCAGTTTGGATGTTCTCTCACAGCAGACGTTATGAAACTGCGTGTTTTCACCCTGCAGAAACGCCAGAGAAAGAGGTCCAGGCCGTGCTAATTGACTGCAGCAGAGTCATATTTGTTGATGTTGCTGGAGCGAGGCTCTTCACACAGGTCAGCCTTCAACAAAAGGACATGGCTCCCCCTCGTGATCTGGTCACGTCATGTGATTTTCTTCCTGCAGATGTGCACCGAGTGCCAGAAAGTCGGAGTTCACGTCTATTTGGCAAATTGCAACGGTAAACGTTTTTAATGTCAGATATTTCTCTCATACATTTTTTTTTCCTGTTATGTTACAGTGTAGGTAGGGTTAAATGTGTTAAGTGTGTGTGTGTGTGGATTTATCTTGCTCCCTTTAGAGAGTGTCTTAAAGATCTTGACATCAAGCGGCCTGATGAGTCACATGAATCCTCAGCATATTTTTGTCACCGTTCACGATGCCGTAATGTACATCCAGCAACAGAGGGTACGAATCGTAATCGCTTTCAGTATAAGCAGAGAATAAATCATTTTCACATTTGAATGACAATGTTGTCCTCTGCCATAGGAAAAACCTCCAGAGAACACCACAACAGTTTGGGTTTGAACCGAGAGGCCAGTTTCTGTGGCCTGAGACATCGGCTGGAGCACAAGAACAGCTGGATCGGACTTTGCAGTAGGGGAGTAATTCAAAGACACAGTGGCCTGTTGTAGCAGCACTTAGTATTTTTAATGGTTACATTTCAGCATTAGCCGACCTTTTTCAGATATCACACTCCCTGCTGACACACTTAAATCCATCCTAGCTGGATTTAACTCAAGGAAATGCAGTTCCTCAACACTGTATAACTCTTCTGGACTTTCTCTTCTGTAATATTTCATTTTTACAGTCATATGTATTCTGTATTTCGGCATTGTAATATTTATATGTGTTTGTAATGTTAGCTACCTGTATGTAATAAAATACCAAGCGCACTGAAGAATTTGTTCTATGTTTGTTAATCGTCTGCAGCTGGTCCAAGACGCTGCTGCCCGTCTGCTTATAGGTAACAACGCGAGGACATTACGGTACCTCCATATTGCACTGGATGCATGAATATGTTTTGGGATTGATTTTTATTTTGGTTTTTAAATGTTTAAGCAGTGTAGCACACATCATTTATGTCAAGAGTTTTTACACAAGCATCCTCTCAGATTCTGGAACAATCTCCTTCTCATTTGAATGATGGCTAATACTTTGAACGATTTTAAGGCCGTTTTAACAACCCATCTCATTAACTTGGCTTTTAATTCCAGTTCAGCAGTTGTCTGTTTTCTGTCTCTTTTTTAAGTTGATCTTTTCTTTTTTTATCTGTCTGTTTTATTACAGGTGTTTTTTATTGATCATGTTTTAAATTATGCATCTCTTTGGTTACTCAGAGTAAAGTGTAAAGTGCTCTAAAAAAATGTTGATTGATTCCAGTAGCTTTGATGACATTAAATTATGTAGAGTTCAATTAATGCTGGCACCCCCCGTGGTGACCCACGGTGGTGGCAACATCATGCCGTGGGCACGCTTCAGCAGGGACAGAGGACCTGGACAGAAACGGTGGGCAGATGGATGGACTCAAATGCAGGACAATTCTGAAGAAAAGCCTGTGAGAGATGCTTCTAAATAGAGCTTACCCTTTTTAACAGGACAATAACCCCGAACATCGACAGAATTAAATGGTCTGAGAATAAAACATATTCACGTAGAAAGGGCTAGTCCAAGTCTGGACTTAAATTTACTTCAGAATCTATTTTGGACAGAAAAATGGGCAAAAAATTCATTGTCTCTATGTGAGAAGCTGACAGTCACACACAGAATTGCAGAAAAAAATGTCTTTTTTTTTACCCCCCTTTTTCATCCAGGGAATTGCAAAAAAAGGGAGAGTTCAATACAAATACACAACACATTTCATATATGATCTTTGAATAACCATCAAGTAGCCCCAGTGATTGTTCTTTTTATCTTCACACAGGAATTACAGTCAATACATGATAAAAGGTGGATTTTTTCCTATATTTTAGGTACGAAACTTTTTTCCCCCAGGGGATTGAAATGGAGGGTGGTGTGGAATGTGAAGCATGCCAACCTTGTCAAATTTTGAAGAGAGAAGAGGAGGTGTCTTTGTACGCACTTAGATAATAATAATGATAAAAATATGCCTCAGATTTGAAAAATGAAGAAAAAAACCCTGATTTAAATGTGGAACAATGACAGGAGAGTTGTTTACCATCTGACAAAGACAAAAACAGAGTAATCACATCCACAGAGTTGGTTCAGTGCGATTAAAGATACAGTGTACAAAGATTCACAAGAATCATATTTCCTTCCAACTATTATTTTCTTAAAAGTTGGTAGATTTATTTCAAAACCTTCCGTGATGAAAACTGCCTCTTTCTTGCCACGTTGCTGCCCTCTGCTGGCCAATACACGATACTTTCACAACCCCGCTTAAACCTGGTACCTTGGCCTGATAAAATCTACATCCAGATTTGAGTTCAAAACCACGGTAAAAATAAAGCAAATAAATAATTATGTCCTTGCGGTGTGTTTGATAACTAAGTTGATCATATTATTTCTTTCTCTTTTTTTGGCATATTTTAAGTAATCCTCCCGACACTGTACCCGCTGGGGTTTTCCCTTTAAAGCTCAAGGAGTATTTCACTAATTGGCAGGAAGTAGTCCACTTCAATTAGGACATGATGCACGAGTATCTGGCCAAATGTTTAGTAAGCCAGATTCTACATAAAGACCAACTAACGTGAACACACATGGAAAGGAATTTTAAAAAAATAACCCTGCAAAATCCTCAACAAATCAAAGTCTTAAACAATGAAGACTTGAGTTGTCATTTAAATAAACTCTCACAGGCAACAACATCATACTTAAAATTACCAAATGCCCGCATATGACGGGAGAAATTAAGATATTAGAATTGCAGCCAATGTTTTTTTTTTAACCACAAAGTGTATAGTAATAGACACGTGTTCATATTTATTAAATGTTCCTCCATCCGATAACCAACTACCTACAAATAATTTGCCCAAATATACTGCAAGGTCATTTTTACCTGATCTTTTGTTTCCCTCTGGTGGTGAAACATTGAAATTCTTTTTTTTTTTTGCTTCCAAATGTTTTCATTTGGAAATCTGATATAGGGCGGTGTCCTCGCGGCACACCGCCTTATATTTTTTTTAGATGTTTCCCTTATTCAGTTCAACAAAAGCCTGTTAATCGTGTGTGGTTGAAGCAGGGAGACATGTAAGGCGGTGTCCCTTGAAGACCAGGGTTGGGAAATCACTGATCTAGCACAATAAAAACATTTGGAAATCTGACATTTTTATATGATGCAAGAAAACAAATAACTCAGTGAAGTGGGAATAAGAGTCCAATGTGGACTTTGTGACATTTTCTGGAATCTCTACCCATTTGGAGATTGTGAGACATTTAAAGAGCATGATAACAGAGTGTTATCTGACTTCTGACTTACGCGTGGAGTGACCTTTGGTTTCCTGTGACATAAAATGAGCGCTGTAATCAATTAAATGAGATAGTAGACTAAAAACTACTAAGAACTGTTCATTATTGTTGCAACCTCTAGACACGATAACGGAATCTGTAACTTGCGTTAGCATAAAGACAACAAGGTTAGCATTTTTTTTCTTTTTTTTGTGTGCAAATTAAATATATTCCCTCCTCTAGAAGATCAATACATCACGACAACTTATAATAGTCCATTCACACACAAAAATACAATTACTCACTAAGAGCAATTAGCATCAAAATTCTCCCTTACAAATTCAAAAGAAAACAAGTAAACAGTAAACAAATTGCAAAAAATGAGTAGTGCTTCAAAGAACAAGAATCGTTTGGATTGTTAACATCACAACAGGTGGTTAAAAAAAAAAGAAAAAAAAAAACAGTTGTGAGCAACAAACAAAAAACAAAACATCTATTAGCCAAGAGCAACGCCTATTTGTTTTCATGAGACCACTGGAAGTGCATTTTTTATTGACTGGTCATGCACTTGAATCTGTTCTTAAAGTAAAAGATCTCATTTCTGCTAACACCCGTACTTCCAGAAGAGTATCGAAACTGCTCGTAGGCCTTCTGTGTTTCGGTTTTAGTCCATGGCAACTTGATCTTTGACGCGTGGCTAACGATGACGTCACTACAGGAGCCGATGTGCATGGTGCCCAGAGCATCTACAAAAAACTCTGCAGAAATAAAAGGCAAAAATAAGTCATGCGTGCATTTAAAGCTTTATTCTCAGAGGTTTAACGTATTTAATGGCCTCTGACCTAGATGGCCTGTTCTTGACAGGCGCGGGTCGAAGCCAACCTGCCGAACTTTGTCCGTTCGAGCCATGAAGAAGTTGATGACGGCGTCTGCGACGACGCAGTTGGGAAATCCTTCGATAGCATGGTGGTGTCCGATCCTCATATTTAAACAGTCGCCTTCATTTCCGCCTTCTTCCACTGAAATGGTGTGACGGTATGTGGCAGTGTAACCAGTAACCTCTCTCACTGCACCACCAACCTGACGTTTATGCAAAAAAAAAAAAAAGAAAAGAAAAAAATAGATAAGTACAAAATAAAAAAAGTTATATATATATATATATATATATATATATATATATATATATATATATATATATATAAAGCAAGAAAATATTGACAGTCTGGTAGGGTCAGTGCTATTTAAATGTACACACTATCTGAATATCTCATTTATTTGTCCTTCTTACACCCCACTTGATTTTGTATAGGCTAAGATATGACACTTTTACACCCTGTTGTGTCATCTAATATAAATTATTAGTGGCGACATGCAGATAGATGTCTGTCTATTTATACCAGTCTGCCTTATACAGAATGAAGTCCATCAAGTAAGCATAAGTGCAGTTTGTGGTGGCTCCAAAACATTTTAGGCCATTTATGTTATGGCCTCCACAAAAACATGCCAGCGTGTTAAATCCCAGGAACCACTTCCAGGCAGACTTTCACATCCTTTTCAGTGAACAATGTGCAAGCTGTTTTTGTGTGTGGTAAAGCTAGATGGACAGCAAGATAAACTTCCCCCTTCAATTGGTTTCAAAAATGAGGTTCTTCTTTTTGCCCAGTAACAGCTAGACTTCTCATAAAGCAGTGTTTCTCAACCCTGGTTCTCACCGCCCCCCTTTTTAAAAAAAAAAAAAAAATTAACAAGATACAAGACATGGTCTCCTGAGCTGATCTAGAGAAAATTATACATTCTTCTGTGTCATTGCGCTTTGGCTGTCGCACTGCTTTTTCTACCAGTCTGGACAGGTCATCCTGTCTCATGTCTGAAAACTATTCAGAATGCAGCAGAGAGAGTCCACTGAATTTAGTAAATACACTCATATTACCACAAACATATAAAAACAGGGTCTCTGTCTATTAATGGGCTACTTGTATAGCACTTGATCAAGTTCAGAGGACTGCGCATGGTGGGTTAGGGTGACATGGCTGTGTGAAGTGTGTGAAGTGTGTGAAGCGCTGTACCTCATTATACTCTCTACACTGGCTCCCAGAGGTCTGTAGAAATTGTTTCTTAAGTTCTTGTTCTCAAATGTCTCTGAATGTCCATTGTCCTGATTATTAGTGTCAGCTTTAGACCAAACACTCTGCTGCTCATCCAGATCTTCTGGTTGTTCCACGTACTCAGTTAAAAACTAGAGGGCAGCAGGCTGTGGCTCCTTGTTTTTGTACATAACTGTGATTAATGTTGACCAGTGCTTTGTGACTAACGTGTCTGCTGTCGTGGAAAATAAAAAAATTAACAAAGGGTAGAGAAACTGTCAAGAAATGAGAAAAATCAATCTTTGTCTTTAGATACTTAATTCGAAAGCAGAAGGCATTCGAAGGATCAGACTCAGAAAGTCAGAAAAGCAGCCCCTCCCCCAAAATGAAGCTGTACGTTGTCAAGAAAAGTCGAGCTCATCCCAATTCCCCATGCTGGAGATTTTAGTTTAATAATAACAATAAATAAAGTTATCTTTAAAACTACACAGGTGACATCAAGACCCAACAGTAGAGTCAGACGGTAATGAAATTAATCTGGTTGTGTGAGTTGTTATTGTGTCCTGCAAACTTTGCTTTAATTCTACTTTTTTCTATTTAATCATAAAAAAATCATAATCAGGTAGAAAGAGAGTCATGTAACAGGAAGAGCAGGTTTCCTGGAGAAAGAGGAAGTTTCTAGCCTGCAGTGATTAAAAAT
>NW_015113039.1:82586-91648 GCF_001443285.1 Poecilia latipinna
TTATTTTTTGTTAAAATTTTGTGGCAGTGGTGTCTTTTATATTTTTTAAAACAAAAAAAAACCGGCAAAAAAAAAAAAAAAAAAAAAAAAAAAAAAACAGGATAATGAATCCGCAACAAGATTTTACAAAAACATACCATTTCTAAAAGTTTACTGGAAAACAACCAAATTCCTCTAGGTGTGAACTGGGCAAATGACCTGGCATGAAGTACAGAAACTGAGGTTTGCCTTCTTTCAGCCCCTCTAATCTGAGTGTGCGTATTGCTCAGGTTTGAAGGGTTGAAAGAAGGCAAAGAAAAATATGCAATAGGAAATATAACAAATGACCAAAATCAGAGCAGCTGATTTGTTTTGATCAACTTACCAGATCCAGTGTGGTTTTCTCCAGGATGTCCACCATCTTTTCCAGCTTGGTGTTTGCAGTAAAGATGAAGTCGTCGTCCACCCAGAGCACATACTTGGTAGTCACTTGAGACACTGCCAGATTTCTTCCTGCAAACCAGCCCTGCAAAGAGAGACTGACTTACTTTGACTGAATCATTATACTTTTACTAGAACATAGGATCAAGCTAACTTTTTACCTTTCCAAATGGCATAAGGTATTGCTCAATATGAGGGCCGGTCACTGGTTGGGGGTGTTTGTTATCATCCGCTATAATTATGAGGACGGTGGGATAAAACTCCCTTATGCTGTCGATGAGATCTTTGAGTTTGTCGTAGCGCAAAAAGGTCTTGGTAGCGATGGTAACCAGAGAGGTAATGTTTTCCCCTGAGTGACAACAGAAACAAAGCAAATTATAAACATGACAGAAAATGCATTCTACTATGAAATTGTTTTTTAATGATTTTTAACAATATGTGCTCACAAACCTGTACTTTGTCCAGAGTTGTAAAGTTTCGGAACAACTCTGTGTCCAACCTTGATGGTGAAAAATGACTGGTGGCCTTTGGTCTTAAACTGAACTGCCGGATGAAGCAAAAGCTGATAAGTGAAAGTACATAAGAGGCAATGAGCTTATTAAAGAATAAAGGCACAACAAATTATTCTTACTCATATTTCCTGAGCATGATGGTCAAGAATTTAGAGTAAAGTGGTTCACATCTCAAAATCTTCTAACCGATCAGATTATCATCCTAGCTACGTAGAGGGAAACGTTTCCACATACACGTTTCCCTCTACATCAACAAACCCTCCAGGGTTTGGTATTGAGAAACATTCCCAGATCATGATGCTGCCACTGATGTTTACAGTGATGTACTCTCGGGTGTTCTCCTTTGTCACCAAATGTGACACTGTTAGCTGTAGCAGACAAGTGGCTGCTCAATTATGAAGTCAATTAAAATTCATGCAAACACTTATTTCACGCAATGTAATATAAAGATCTGTTTTAACTTTTATATCCGTCGGATTACACTGACAATTGTTTTACAAAATACGAACACATCTGAGGGGTGAAAACTATTTGTAGACATTTTAAAGATTGTTGCACTCGATTCCTTGAGACATCTCTTGAAAATGTGTTAATGTTGTTTAATGCTTAGGATTCTCAATTGGCTTGCATTCTCTCTATGCGTCTTTCTTTTCCACCTCCATGTCATTTACATTTGAAATAAACACAAAGCAATTTCTATTAAAGTTTCATATCAAATCAAATCAAATCTAATTTTATTTGTAGAGCACATTTCAGCAGCAAGGCATTTCAAAGTGCTTGATCAAGCCCTTGATATATATAGTGTGAGTGCAGAATCTTAGCGGAAGCTGCAATGCTGCGGTTGTGACAGTAAATGTGATGGACCTCGCCTTGGCACTCAGGCATCTCATTTCACATCTAAGTACCACACAGCCGGAAGTGACACAGTCTACAAAAAGAAAACCGAGTAAAAAAAAAAAACAGAAAAAAAAAAAAAAGCAGGAATGAGAATTCGTTTCTATTTGGCCCAAGAGAAAGAGGAAGTTCTCCTTTGATTTGGAATCAAAGGAGAACTTCCTCAAGTGTTTTAAAAATCACTCCTGCCACGGTGTCATAATGTTAAAATGTGAACTTTACCTAGGTCTGATGTCATCGGATGAAATATGGTGTTGGTATACGTGACAAACTGGAGCTGCCTGTTCAGAGCGGAGAGAGCCGGGCTCGACAGTGAAATGTGCTTTTCGCCCATTCCTTTAACAGAGACCCTGTCCACTGTGGCAGCAACGTCAAAGGTCCCCATTGTCGCCGTCAAATTTACCTGTTTTTAGACAAGATTTTTTTTAAATAAATATAAGCCACTTAAAACAATCTGTAAAACAATAATAAAAGTTACCGTATAGCTGTTTCTGCCTTCCAGCCTGAGACCCAGACCTGTGGAGAGAGTGGTGATGTGGATGGAACGCATTAATGGAGCAGAAGACGAAAATAAGTTCACTAGTAATTAAACTCATGATTGGACATTAAAGTGAACTGTTTATACCACAGTTTCTGACACTATCACATGTAATTAAGTAATATCACCTGGGATGATGATTGTTTTGAGGGGTTGCACCTTCACTCCCTGGGTAGGATACTGAAGAGGATTGTCAGCCTCGGCTATAACGAGCATATCTGCTGGAGAGTGGGACCTACATGCAAATAGGAAAAACAGGTTGTTCTGACTGGAGCTATTGAGTTGACCAGGCCAACCTCTTTTTTAAAGTGACACTGTTAGCCTGCTGATGCCTCCACACTGATAGCAGAAATACATTCACACAGAGCACAGAAAGTTTCAATTTACATGACTCAAGCATTTCCATCAAGTGCCAATGCAAAGAGGTACTATTAACTGATCAGATTAATTAAATAATGACATGCAATAAAGTTCCTTTACCTAAAATAATAAACTAAAGAACAATATTCTACTTTCTTCATTATTTGACCAATTAAAAACCTTGAATATCCTATTTTTTTTAGATAGCAACACAAAGTTTACTTTTGGTGTTGTAAAATAATAATAATAATAATAAAAAAAAGATAATTTAACAGTTGAATTACTCAAAAGTCAGATTTCTTTTTCAATGTCCTTGTGATGAAGTATTAATTGTTAATGATGCGCAGCCTGGTTTTTCATGCCGCTATGATTAAGAGCCATTTGTGTGAGCTTCATAGATCAGTGCTCAATCTGTGGTATTGGAGGAAAGGTTTAAAAAGTCCTGAAAAAACTAATAGCTTTCATTGTGAGAGCAGTTGGTTGCTGCAAAGCCAAGCAGTATACAGGAAGCTGCACTCTGAAAATCGACTTATTGATATCCTTTGAAATACTCTCACTTTCATTGGCGTGTGACTTTCTCTAAAAACAAGATGCAGCCTGTTTGCCTGTCAGACAAGGAATGTTGATCAACTGATCAAACCGTGAACATGTTTCCACATGTGGTGACGCATATCAGATAAATAAGTCTAAACTAGATCCCAAATTCTTCAGAGCACACACTGCGCATTGAGATGAGAGAAGGGTTTGGTCACAGTACTCTTATCTTTTATTTTTACCTTCTCAAAAACTGGTGGTACTCCTCTGCTCTCTGTCGCTTTACACTCTCAGGATCAGATTGCATTGCTAAGAACGCCTGCTGGAGGTTGTGAGCCCAAACACGAGGGAAGAGTAGATCGGAGAACGGTAAACGCAAGGTTTCCTCTCCGGCCTGGCACACACATGCGTTCTGAGGCAACTGGCTGTGGGAGACGTTGACGAAAATTAGTTGGTCAAGGATGAAAAGACAAATTTACAGTTAACGAAAAAAGGAATAACATTGACACCTTGCCACATTTTCTTTGATCTTGTAGGGAATGTCAGAATAATCAGCCATGATGCGTTGACTTTTCTCACTGAGCAGTTTTTGGATTCGACTGCTTTGTCTTTGTTGTATGTTGCCTTCTAAGGTGTCTGAAGAGCTCCAAAGGTAATTGAGGACAACCAGCAACACAGCAAGAAACAGACTCACTTTCAGGCCCCATCTGAAGTTAAAATGCATCTGGAGAAAAATGACAGGAATATTAAAATGACATGATAGAAACACATAAATGGAGATAGAGGACATTATATCGTTTTACAAAGCAGGATTGTAACTTTTCTCCCTATAAAGAGGAAGGTTCTCTCCTAGGGATGAGTTTTACCTGCTGGAAATCTGCTAATGACAGAAACTAGAAGATTTCACAATTGACTTGGCCTGCTAGTGATCTGACAGTTTGAAATCAAAAGTCTCATGTTTTCCTGATCAGTGAATGGACCACAAATAAGACTTTACCATAGCTGTTCAGTGTAAATATATTTGTAAAAAGCAGCAGTCGATGCAGATAAAGTTTGAACTCTGCTGTTGATCATCTTTTGGTGTTATTGTTTAGATATGTGCAAAACACGCTAAATGCATTTTTTGGCATTAAATTAAAATAGATAACTTCAAATGGCAATCTGTGGTCAAGTAGCAAAATATTTACTTTTTGAATAGCTTTCTTGTGTTACCTGGCTTATCAAATTTGATATAATGGATATAATGTGTCTTATTCTATAATGTTAACCTGCTTTAACCAGAAAATTTTAAGGACAGAGATGCTTTAATTCAAAATTAACTTGCTGGTATCACTCATTTTAAGTCTTATAATGAAGTGACATCAAATGAACTGCTAGTCTCTTGCAGCAGCAGCACAGGTTGCATGCTCTATAGTCTACACTTTTCCTGCAAGCAACACAACAAAGACCATCTATTCTCATCTATTCTATAATCTCAAACATCTATTCAGGCAAATTGGAATGTAAATAAATTAGACTGTATTTAATCACTAGCCCTTCTCAAATAGATATTCTTGTTCATAATGTTACTTTCTCATTGCATGTAGCATTAGGCAATGTGGGCTCCTTTGCCTCATACTTGTGTGCTGTAAAGGCAGAATGTGGTGACATGTGAAGTGTACAAATAACTTTGCATAACTCACAGAGTAGACTCTGACTACTCTGACTATGAAGTGAATAAGAAAACAGTGGAACATGTTCTGAAAGGGAAAGTCCAGGAGCTAAGCATAAAGTCGTAGATAGAAAGGTTGAATGAGGCATACTGGCAGCTATGGCCCTTCACTGAAAGATTCAGTCAGATTTATGAGGGTTTGTAGAATACTCTTCATGGGCATTACATTCAGTCCACAAGGATATTCATAAACTTTTGGTGAACATCATACATCCATTATTTATTCATTCATCCTGCAAATCAATTCATTTTTCACAAACTGTGCACAAACCTCAGTGTCGTAGTGTTCGAACGCTGTTTGCCTTTCAATAAAGACAAAGGTCGACCAGCAAATTAGATGCAAATAGTGGATGGCTAGACAGAGAGGGAGAGTGAAACTGAAACTCGTTGGATCAGTTTTACCCGTAAGGCTAATTGTTTCTAGCTGTGTAACTAGAAACAACCATTTAAGATTTTTTCTCTGACAAAACTCTAAAAGGTTCTGAGCCACCTAAGCACATAAAGTTTACGCTGTGAATCCGGGGAGGTGTCCGGGTTTCCTAGTGCAGCGGTTTCCAAACCTGTTCCTCCAGTAGCGCTGGAATGCTGCCCATTATGTTTTAGATGTGCCTCTGTTTCCGTATCACTGATTCAAATGACTGCAGATCTCCTCTGCAGCCTGGCAGCCACCAAATGCTGCAGAAGCCTCTTGATAAACTGTTCATTTAAGTCAGGTGTTTGGAAGCAAGAAGACACCTAAAACATGCAGCGCAGGGCTACTTGAAGGTGTGTGGTTTGGGAACCACCGGCTTAGGGTGACCATGTTTTGATCCCCCCCCCCAAAAAAAAAAAACAAAAAGAGGACACTTGACCCAGTCCTGAAACAGACTAGGGACGCACAATATCAACGTTGGTCATTTTCTAACAAAATTAGTATCAGTTTAATACAAAATACAAAAACAAAAACTGGAACAGTTATTTCTACCGTTGTATCATTTGTAAATGTGTTTCAAGAGGGGGATATGGTTGACCATATGGCACTTGTTTAGTCATGTGTAGAGACTGACCAATGCAGGTTTTTTAAAGCTGAGGCCGATACGAATCATTTTGACATTAGCCTAACCGATCTCTCATATGTGCTGCCTATTTTGTGTTGAGCCAATTCTTGCATGTAGCAAGAATGCTAATGTACAAAGCCTATATTGCTTTTTCTTCCTCCATTTACATGACAAAAATGACATAATGAAAACAAATGTTACACAAGCATCAACTTAAAGCTGGAGAGGCGAAAATTAGGGGTGCACCGATTGCAGTAATTGCACATTACCGATCTTTTAAAAAGCCTAACCTGCCGATTCTAATTTTGGCCAATACCATTCTTTTGTCTGAAAAATTATTGTTAACATGACTTGGTGGGCTGGTGTATTATTTTTTTCTACAACACAGATAAACATCTCTCATAGTAGAGCAAAGGACACTGATTGATTTTAAGAAATTTTGACATGGTTTATAAGATATAAAAATCGTCCAATCACCGATCTCCCATAACTAAGGAAATTGGCACAGATAAATCGGCTGGTCAATAAATCGGTGCCCCCATAGAGAAAATGGAAAGAGGAAATGTTAGGGTAGAAAATAAATCAACGTATGTTTTAAAAAAGTGAAATGTATACCCAAACAAACCATGATGTGATAATTGATCAGTTATGATGCTGGTCAAAAAATGTGAGTATCATGAAAAAGTTTATTTAAATCAGTAATTCCATTCAAAAAGTAAAACTTGTATATTATATTCATTCATTCATTCATTACGTACAGACTGACATATTTTAAATTTTCATTTCCTTTAGTGTTGTCAATTATAACTCGCAACTGATGAAAACTCCAAATTCAGTATCTCAGAAAATTTTAATATTGTGAAAATATTGAAGAACCCTGGTACCACTCCAATCAGCTAAGTAACCCAAAACACCTGCAAACGCTTTTAAATTGTCTCTCAGTCCAGTTCTGCGGGCTACACAATCATGGGGACGACTGCTGACCTGACAGTTGTCCAAGAGATGACCTTTGACACCTTACACAAGAGGGCAAGACACAAACGTCACTGCTAAAGAGGCTGTCTGTGCACAGAGCTCTGTGTGCAAACACATTCGATGAGAGGTGAAGGGGAGGAAAAGATGTGGTAGAAAAAACGTGGATTTGTAATAACCGCATCCTGGAGGGGATTGTGAAACAAAACCCATTTAAAAATGTGGGGAAAATTCGCAACGAGTGGACTGCAGCTGGAGTCAGTGCTTCGAGAACCACCACACACAGATGTGTGCAAGACAAGGGTTTCGCCTGTCGCTTTCCTTGCATCAAGCCACTCTTGAACACGAGATGGCATCAGAAGCGTCTCACCTGGGCTGAAGACACACAGGATTCGACTGCTGCCGAGTGGTCCAAAGTTATGTTCTCTGATGAAAGTAAATTTTGCATTTCCTTTGGAAATCGAGGTCCCAGCCTCTGCAGGAAGAGAGGAGAGGCAGAGAATCCATGTTGCTTGAGGAACAGTCAAGCTTCCGCAGTCAGTGATGGTTTGGGTCCCGTGTCATCTGCTGGTGTTGGTCCACTGTGTTTCCTGAGGTCCAAGGACAATGCAGCCACCTTCCAAGAAGTTTTACGGCACCTCATGCTTCCTACTGCTGACCAACTTTATGGAGACGCAGATTTACTTTTCCAACAGAACTTATGACCTGCACACAGTGCCAAAGCTCCAGTACCTGGTTTGAGGATCATGGTATCCCTGTTCTTAATTGGCCAGCAAACTCACCTGACCTTAATTCCAAGGAAAGGTCAGGTGAAGAGGAAGATGTGATACACCAGACCCAACAATTCAGAAGAGCTGAAAGTCAGTATCAGAGCAACCTGGGCTCTCGTAACACCTGAGCAATGAGATTGATCGGCTCCATATCACACCGCACTGCTGCAGTAATCTGGGCAAAAGGAGCCCCGAGTAAGTACTGAGTGCTGTACATGCTCGTACTTCTCATGTTCATACTTTTCAGTTGGCCAACATTTCTAAAAATCATTTTTTCGCATTGGTCTTAAGTAATATTATAATTATCTGAGATAATGAATTTGGGGTTTTCATTAGTTGTCAATAATAATGGTCAACATTAAAAGAAAAAAAAAACATTTGAAATGTATCAGTCTGTGTGTAACAAATTAATATTATACAAGTTTCACTTTTTGAATGGAATTACTGATTTAAATAAACATTTTCATGATGTTCAAATCTTTTGACCAGCACCTGTAAAACTAAAAAGTTCAGCATAGTAAAAATACCCCTAAGAGTACATTTGTTTTTCAAAAAGTATATGCAATCGAGTAAATGTAACTAGTCACATTTACTCGAAGCTTGTATTCTTTGGACCACTCGGCAGCAGTCGAAGTTTCTGCCCTCCTCAGGGGAACAGAAGGACATGGTGAACGGTGAGGAGAACCGTCTGCATTGTGAGCGGCACCAGAACTCCTGGACGGATCTCCTTCAGGAAGAAGCAGCCATCAGCAGAGAGACGGCCGACCTCCACAGAAAAGAGTTGAGCCAAAGATAGCAGCCTTTTTATTTTCTTAAACCCACCACACACAGATGGTATCGCTTTCCTGGCGTTGTGGCCAGGGCCGTGCAGAGACCACTAAAAGGGGCAGGTGCTGAAGCCCCTCTAGCCCCCCTCTCTGCACGTGCCTGGTTGTGGCCATGCTAAAAACCTCTGCACACTCAACTTTTATTGAAACACAGACAGCTTTTCAATAATATTCCGGTGTATTGAATATGACAATCAGTTTGTGCTGTCTGTTAAACAGAACATCCAGAAATGTGATGAACTTCAGAGTGAAAATAACACAATGAGATGAAAACATTTGTCTATATTGTACTGCTATAAAGACATTAACGCTGCCCTGCACATTTTAAAGTGTCTGTTCCAAAACAGCTGATACAAATGATAGCATTAGCTCACCCATCCCATCCAGAAACCTGTCAGTGTCTTTGTGAGACTGTTTTTTTTTTTTTTTTTTTTTTTTTTGCCCTTTGAATAATGTTTCTTTTTTTTTTTTTTTTTTTTTTTTTAAA
>NW_015113039.1:94803-104754 GCF_001443285.1 Poecilia latipinna
TCCCCCCCCCCCTCCAGAAACCTGTCAGTGTTTTTTTGAGGCTGTTTTTTTTTTTTTTTTTTTTTTTTTTGTCACATTGAATAATTTCAGATTTGTGTCTTATTTTTTTATTCTAAAATTGTTTTGGGCTTAAAATAGCTTAAACTCAACAGACTCTTCATACAACAAAGCTACATAGAATACAGTATCGATTGAAAGTTTTGAACCCACTTTCCTTTTTTGTTTCATATTACACTGAAGGTTCTATCTTATGGATGCCTTTATTTGGAAATCTGTTCCAAATAAAAATTATCAGTGAAATACTTTAATCCACTCAGTCCTCAGGTAGGCCTGCCCTGCATGTTTCAGGAGTTTCCCTTCTCCCACACACCTGACGTGAAGAAAGGGCTGATTAAAAAAACAAAACATGTGCTCTCAAGGTTTTTTTTTTTTTTTACTCATGAGTCAATTCAGTACATAAACTCACAGTCGGCACAATCTTTACAACCAGGAAGGTAGCAAATGCATTTCCTGGTACTGACAATCCACCTAATTAGATTCATTAAGGTTTGTGATTGTAATTAGACAACATATTGTCATCAAACAACCAGTTAGTGAACCTGGGACGCAGGAGAAACAGACCGAATGGACCGGCTGTTCTGCCCAAGAAGAAAAACAAGCTGTGCACCAATTCACGGACAAACGAGGTTGCAAACGTCAAAAATAAAATCCCGCGAATTTAAGAAAACTGCTTAACTTGTTGATAGGAAGCTTATACAATAATTAATCATGTTTGGTTGAATAAGGTCATGTTTTACAGCATAAAAAAATTAATTTTAAAGTAATTGTGTAGAAGTTCGCAGAGAAGAGAGGTCTCATAGACCATAGACATTAAATCTGCATCTGTTCATTGCAGAAACAAGTACAAGCCTGTCCTCATGTTCGCCTAATAATACAATTCGCGTCATTCTTTAAACATGTTTTCAAAGGCCAGGTCTCCAAATAAAAGCTCAGACATAAGGAAAAAAAGAAGTTTAAATCTTACTGTAATTATTGTCGTTAAAGTTGTCCAGACTTCCTATTTGCTCAGATTAGAGAAATCCAGTGCTATATGTGTTTCGGTGTGGTAAACTTGCGCACAATCGGTCTGCGCGTGAGGAAGCATTTAGATGGGCTCAGACGCTGATAGGTTACTCTCCACATAATACAAGTGGCTCTGAGTCAGACCTGTAAGATCTAGTATACATTTTATATGGAGCGCAATGTAAAAAAAAAACGAACAAAAACAAAACAAAGATCATTGAAGAAACCTCACTTCTATTATAATGTCTGTTTAACAGACAGGACAAACTGATTGTCATATTCAGTGCATCAGAATATTATTGAAACGCTGTCTGTGTTTATTAACCTTAATGTACCGATTAGTTACGTACACATTCATGTTTGCGACCTTTTGTTAATGTTTGTGATAATCTTCTACTTGCAGACAAGATTTTTACCAGGATATTAAAAATAACACAGAAATAATATCTTAAAAGCTGTTATTCAGAAGGTGTTTAAAATCTGACAAGCGATCCTCAATGTTATGTGTAATCTATTTTTATTTACTGTGATTTCACTGAAAGGCTTCCGACTTCATATTTCTGGATCCAAACATCGATCCATGTTGCTTAAACAAAAGCCTTAGGGCGACCTCCAGTGGTGAAGAGTTGTACAGCTACATGTTTGCCTCCATTTTTTTTCCTTTTGCATCTTGCATTTCTAATAAAACGTGTCTTGTTTACATTAACAAAATTTCGAATATCTAAAGCAAAAAGGAAATAAATAAATAAATATATATATATATAAATATCTAAAACGTTGACGCCTTCTTCCTTATGCGTCACTGTCTTTTAGCCAATGGGAGACCGCATATACAGAGCTAAGCCGTGTGGGGTTGAATGGTGTAAATCTGGACGCTGTGTGGCTTTTCACTCTGTAATCATCTTATTTAGCCACGCATAAAAACGCAGAGAACCTCAGCCAGGAAGAACTGTTCGTCGGCTGAATGTGTGCAGCATTTACCGATGCGTTATGTGCCCATTCGAGGAAACACTCACAAGCTTTAGGAGGTGTAAAGCAGTCCGTGTCCACAAATGACCGATCCCACAGCGAAGGTAATAAGCACACACACTGGATTTATATTGGTCTTTAGCCATCTGTGCAAATAGAAACATGACACTTTCTGATGATTTACGGCGAAATGTGGAGTTCTCTTTCGTTTCTTTTGTGAGCTCATACGGCATGCCAGATTACTCATTATGTGTGTTTTCTTTTCTTGTGTGAGGATTCAAGTAAAAGACAATAAATACATGCACAATAAATTATTTTATGAAAACAAATATTAGGTTCATTGTGTGTATCTGGGTGCTTAGTTGACAGTAAAATCATATTTTTTAACTCAAGAAGCATCATAAGTGAAGCTGAAAGACTTGAGCCACCTTTTCAGTTGTAATATCCAAAGTTTTTTTTTTAAATCTCTTTGTAAATGAGACCCTTTCTTTCAGCAGAAAATATGTAGTTGTACACCGATGTACAAGTTGAGTCGGTCTGACTCCGTAAGCCCCAAAACTTCACTGGATCCCTGGAGGTGAAGCGAATCTGACAGCAAGATGTTTGCAGCAGAAACTTTTAACCTTCTCATAACTATCGTAGAAGTGCAGATAGGATTTGACATTTGGGATGAATTGTTGCTTTACCATTAGTTCTATGATATAAATGTAACTGCATAAAAAAAACTATAAAATGGAATAAGTGATTGGTACTACAAGTTAGAAGTTTTTTGGGTTTTTTTTAAAGGTGAAGACACACTTGTATATTAAGTGTTATAAGTTGTAAGGCCAATTGCACTTTTTCCTGCACATAACCAATTGCTTTTGCTGGATTGCCACTATTTCTTCCGTGGGTTACTTTTGATAGTCACTGTGACAGATCAAGAGGACTCCAATAAAGCTGTGGTTGTGGAGAAGTTCGACTTGGAAATGATCCAGACGTCTCGCCATGACCATTTGACCCTTTCCGAACTCTAAAAGCCAAGAATTTTCTTTTTCCTTTTCTTTTTTTTTTTTTTTTTTTTGCTCTAAACATATAATTTTAAGTCCAGTTTTGCAATGTGGGGGAGTCCTACAGTTGGTATTATTATTCTTGTCATTGTTTGAAAACCTGTCAAATGCCACTGCAGCAGAAAGCAGCAAGTGAAACAGGAAAGTCCAGTCTGAGTAGAACATTTCTCTCACCACAAGCCTAACTTGACATGGGGGTAGTGTATGATTTCTCAACATTGGGAAACTGTCTCTATGATCAAGATTACAGAAGTTAAAGCAACATGGTTAGGCATTGTTGAAGGATCGGTACGTACACAAAGTTTACTTATAAAACACCTCTACCAATAAAGAGAGTCACAAAGTGCTTTACAAGATGGTTAAAATCAAACTCCAAACTCTATAAAAGTGGTGACTTGTTGAGTCAGGCTTGGATGGAGTGGGGGATGGATAAATGGATTTTAGCTTGGTCTGCTCTCAGATCTGCTGCTCCAGTCTGTCATGGTGAAGAAAGAGCTTCATCACAAAGGGAAACTCTCAATTTACCAGTTGATCTACGACCTGTAACGATGAGATGAGCGTCATGGTTGTTCTTGTAGATTTTCTGAGACTATCCAATGAGAGAAGATCCTGAGACTGATTCAGCACTTTCTAAAGGGGCAATTCATGGAAATAATTTAAGAGTTTATCTGGTGTGGGTAGATTTAAATGTTTGTAAGTTGGTGACTATGAGAAGGCCAGGGAATCATAAGATCTTGTGTCTTCTACATGCTCCTTTTTGAACAAATTATGTAAAATTACATGCCAACGGGCTTCATTATTTGTTTTAATTTTCTTTCTGCTGTCTCAGGAGACTGAGTGACCTGGTGCAAAACTACAGAATGCTCTAAAGACATGTCACCATTTCCTATTGTCCATTGAACTCTTTTGCAGGTCTGTCACGTGATGGTTTAATACTAATGAAATAATAAGATGCTTATCAATCTGATTAAAGTGTGCTTTTATTCCACGTAGGCATGCTATAAGTTGGGACGTTGCAGAACAGGAGAGATTTTCACCATGAAGGGCCCCAGCTCCAAATGGGCCTTCTCACTGGGCTTAGTGGTGGGAACCTGCAGCATGTACTTCTTCCTGCATCAGGTGTGGTTCGAGCGAAGCTACCCTGTGCTCTCTGAGGCTCAGGAGACAGCCACAGAAGCAGGGGAGCGGCCAACCATTTGGAGGAGAGAAGGAGGCGCACTCATCAACCTGCTCCACCCTCACCAAGCAGGTGCTGTGCATGCATGTTGTAGTAGACTTAAATGTTAAATAGCCAATGTTGTTCTTTTCTGTTGCATTTTTAGTTATGTTTAGTAATGCAGTAGTAAAGTAGTAATGTTTAATTGCTTAATCTGCTGCAAGCTGAACCTCCTTGTATGTTTAAGTTTCATTTCTTTTTTTTTTTTCCTTCTCTCACACGCCGATTTCTGAGACTTACTCTGATTTTCTAAATAAACTATCTAAAGAC
The DNA here is from genome assembly GCF_001443285.1 of Poecilia latipinna. NCBI lineage: Eukaryota > Metazoa > Chordata > Actinopteri > Cyprinodontiformes > Poeciliidae > Poecilia > Poecilia latipinna. Next base: position 99,370 of record NW_015113039.1, read on the forward strand.
AAATGCAACATTTCTCTGATTGATTCTGCGTGTCTCCCTTCATCAAAACGAAAAAGAATTTTCCTAAGCAGATTGTAACACTGGTGCCTTTTTCTCTGTATCTAGATGAAGACAGCAAAGTGGCAGACATGCTGTTCCAGAGGGTTCGCATTCTCTGCTGGGTAATGACGAGGCCGCATAACCTCCAGAGCAGGGCCAGCCATGTCCGAGCCACCTGGAGTCGGCACTGCAACATCGTGGTGTTCATGAGCTCTGTGGAAGACCCCTCCTTTCCCGCTGTGGGGCTGGGCACCAATGAGGGCCGCGACCAGCTCTACTGGAAAACCATCCGAGCCTTCCAGTACGTCCACGAGCATCACGTGAATGAAGCAGACTGGTTCCTCAAAGCTGATGACGACACCTTCGTGGTGGTCGATAACCTGCGTTGGCTTCTGTCCAACCACACTCCTGAAGAGCCCGTCTATTTTGGTAAACGCTTTAAGCCGTACACCAAACAAGGCTACATGAGCGGAGGTGCGGGGTACGTGCTCAGCAAGGAGGCCCTTAGACGGTTTGTCGAAGGTTTCCGGACCAAGGCTTGCACACACACCACCCCTGTTGAAGACCTGGCCTTGGGGCAGTGTTTGGAGAAGATGGGTGTCCTGGCAGGGGACTCTAGAGACACGTTGCATCGGGAAACCTTCCACCCGTTTGTGCCGGAGCACCACCTCACCACAAAGTTCTCCAAGAGCTTCTGGTACTGGAGTTATTGTTTCTACCCGATTGTTGAGGCAAGTCCCTTCATGTGCTATATCCGGTACTAGGGTTCAGCGCTGTAAAGTGGAACTGTGGCAGTAACTCTTAGTATAACTAATCAACATGAAAGCCAATTACTGATAGTTCCCATTAGGCAGACATCCTCTGAGTGGATTAGCCTTATTAGAAAAGGGCATTTCGGGTGAAGAAGCCATGCGGATGAGAGACTGCATGGAGAAATAGAAAGGCTTCATAAATTCATTTGATTATAAGCTGAAATTCTTGGTCGACCTTTCACTCCAATTATTTCCTGTGAAAAGTCAGATTTGTTTTCGACGAATGGAAAAGAACAAGCTGTTCAAGTCAGATAGGAATTTATGGAGGAAGATGGCAGTTTTTCTGTTTTCCTCAAACTAAAAGTGCAGTAACATGAACATAAACCCCACAGAATATTCATTTCACGCAATAATTGTAAGCATATATTGGGGCAGCATGCCAAAGTCTTCCTAACAGGAGAACGCCAATGCTCACTTTTGCATCTTGCTCATAAATTGCTGTTCCCGTGTGAGATTGGCTGATATTAAAATGCTAAGCATGACGTTTGTTGTGTTTTCTGTATGTTTGACATGCGTTTTTCTTTTTGCGTTCTTTCAGGGACCACAGTGCTGCTCGGACCTGGCTGTGTCATTCCATTATGTGGAAGCACAGCTGATGTATACTCTGGAGTATTACACCTACCACCTGAGAGCTTATGGCTACGTGCCACGCTACCTGCCCTCCGCGCACCGCAGGCCGAGACTCCACCCCCAGACGAAGACGGCCGCTGCTGTGGGCGTTAAAGTGTCTCAGGAGGTGATGGACACAACCAGTCGCGCAGGCCCTGCTCTGCTTGTCAACAGAAACCAAACCGTAGAACAGACACTAGCAGAGAGGGGCAGGAGAGAAGACGCCGATTTTAATTTACCCATAAATAAGACTGTAAGCGCACAAGGCAGTCGTCGCTGATTCCCTACTCTGCTGAAGGATCTTCGACTGCAGTGGATCTGATCCGGTTACAGCTTCTTCCACATCCATGATGATCAAGGTGATCAAAGCCAGGATGGAGCCTTTTTGCCCTCAAAACGTTTGCTGCTCTGTGAAGTATATTGGCCATGGTAATATTATAATACCCCCTTGGATATAATTCTCAGAATATTTCACAGTATTTCTCAGACAGCGCTCCCAGTGGGAGTGGAGACAAATTAATTATGGCTCAGTGGCAGCTGCGTATTGCCTGGGTATATTTTTACCTAATGTAAAAAACATGCTTTTTGCTTAATCATGTTTGACTGCGCCTGGGTTTGTGACCCAATCAGCGATTTTTGTAGTGATGCAGAAACATTTTCACTTATGCCATTATTAATTTAATTTCATTTTTCTTATTAAATGGAGAGCAGCGGTACATTGTGAAACTGTGAAGTATCCAGGATTTTTATGGCCACTTTGATTTTAATTAGTGATGAACTTCTTTTTTCCATTTTAACCTTTTAAACCACATGCATAAATAAACTTTGAAATACTGTGAGATCCTGGTCACCTTTCTGTGTTGAATTCTAGTTTGTTTTCATTAGCAGCTCGATATTTAATACGTGCAGAGCGATAATGTTTGATGCAGCAGCAACTGTGCTGCAGAGATGCTTTTTGACTCTGACGCAAAGCTCCAAAGTCCTAATGTGCATTTAAAAGCAAGCTGTTCTGTTTCAGAGTGGCAATAAATATAATTACACATTTTCAGTGAATCCCATCATGTGATGTCATATTGTCTGAATTTCCAAATCACAAGCGTGCAGAAAGATTCACCATCATTCAATGATGATGATTAAAAAAAATAGTACTGCCAATGGATTAAAGATGTAATCAGATTAATCACACTGCAACGCTGTGATTAATCACTATGATTAACATTGTAAGCCTGAAATACATTATGCATGCAGTTGTGGATCTTGAAGGAATGGTGCCCTGGGCAAGCCCCTCCTTCTGGTGCACTCCAATCAATTACAATGCAAGTAATTATCTCATTTTTTGTGTTTGTTTTTTTCAGCAGGTAATGTAGTTTCTTCCAGTACTCAACAGCAACTAACTTACTTCATTACATGTGCAAACAAGTTGTAGCCAACATATTCAGGGGACAACTGGCAGATAATATATGTTTTATTTTCGAGTTCTTGGCTTCCCCACCAGTTACTGATGTTGCCCTGGGTAACTGTCCATATAGCCCATATCAAAAAAACACCACTGTATGCGTGTCTTATTGTCTCAAACCAAACATGTCTGAAGATTCTCAGTTTCCCAAGTTTTGGTATTCAGGGAGGTTTATCGGAAGTCGTCTTGTTTTAATCGTTCATTTCAAAAATTTCCCTCTACATTGATTTTGTGCGATGAGGCGGCGGCACAAATTATACGCGGCATAATTCGTGTATGTGAAATTTCGAGCTGGTACATGTAGATGCGCACACAAGGGTTGTGAAGCGACGCAGCACAAGAAAGTTGAACAAAGTTCAACCTTTGTTGCCATCTGGTATTGCGGGAAACGTTTACCTTTCGCTGTCTCTCCGTGAGAGAGGTCAGCATCATTAATCTGAATTTAGAAGATTATTATTGTAACACGTTTAGATCAATTGAATGTGTTATCGGGTTAACGTTGACAGCCCTCCAGGAAATATGTGAAATTTATGTTTATTTTCAACTTCGAACAAAAAAAAAATAAAAAAAAATAAGAGAGAACAATAAAAACTGAAAATATGACTTGTAATATGACCAATGGGGTGCTATAGCGCCCCCTGGAGAAGTCATAGCCCTCCCAAGAAAATATCATTTTATATATCAATTATCATTTTTCTTCTTCATCCATTTCACTATTCTTTAGTATGTGGTTGTGATATTTCCCTCACAAAACACAACTAATTACTAAAAACAACAACCAATGATTATATTGAGTTAATAAAATAAAAAAAATCCCATCTTGCAACAGGAAATGAACTTGTAAGCCTTTTTTCACTTCCGGTAAACAACTGAAAGGAGCAAGTAGTGCAAAAATGGATTGTTTTCTACTACCCAATTTTCCAAAGATGGGATCAACAGCTCAAGAGGGAAACTGTGGAGAAAACAGGGAACGTCACATTACCAATTTGGCAGTATTTCAGATATTTAAACAAAAAAAAAAAAATCAATAATTATTGATATCGACTGTTAACATATCATAACATGTTTCTCAGCCGTATTGTCAACCCATACCATAACATACCACTCATACCATAGTGACATGACATATTGACAATTTCAACAAATATTTTTTGTAAAAGTTGCATCTGCATCTTTAAATAGCAGATTACCACATATTCGCTATTCACTTTATTGGTCACTGTTGAAGATGTCTGCGTTTTGAGTGTGCCTCTGTTTGTGCTTGCTTCTGTGTGTGTTGGGAACTTTAAGAACAAATGATCCTTAGCAGCACCCTCAGTAAAAAAAAAAAAAAAAAAACTTAGCCCCGGTAAGCACCTGCAGAAAAAAAATCTCTGGAGCCGCCACTGCTTGTAATTATTCTTTGTCTTTCAGGTAAAACAGTTACAATCTGCTTGGTTTATGGTTACTTTCATCAACCAGCTGCTTGGCTGTTTCCCCGTCAGACTTGTTGGCCGTTTGTGCTCCTCTGCGATTTTCAATTGAAGCCAAACTGAAAAATGTGTGACTGAGTGTCTACAGCCCCTGAAGTGGCCTGAAAAAGACAAAATATATATATATATATATATCATATGCAGAAATTATTAATCAGCCAACTATGTGTGTGCACATATATATTTATATACACTGCTCAAAAAAATAAAGGGAACACTCAAATAACACATCCTAGATCTGAATAAATGAAATATTCTCATTGAATACTTTGTTCTGTACAAAGTTGAATGTGCTGACAACAAAATCACACAAAAATCATCAATGGAAGTCTAATTTATTAACCAATGGAGGCCTGGATTTGGAGCCACACACAAAATTAAAGTGAAATGTTCCCTTTATTTTTTTGAGCAGTATATATTTAGGGCTTTGTAAAAGCTATCTGCTTTCCTGAGAACTCACCTCAGTCTGAACTTGTTGAGAAAAATTCCTCTCCGTTCTGGATACTCTCTTCTCCAGGGACTATTATCTAAGAGAGCAGACGAAAAGGCTCATTATAGGAGCACAGATTACAAGTCTCATATTGTCTACATACTAGAAGCGGAAAGAGGAACTTAGATAGCCAATGAAAAAATCATGGCAGCAGCTATTGTACTCCTGAGATCTATAACACTCACCAGAGTCTGAGCTTCTTTTTCCCATGAGACCAAAAAACAGCTCATCTGTTTCCCCTAATAAAGAGAAATGAAAATATTGTTTTTATTCCACAAACACACTCATCGGCTTATAAGGATGCAGATATAATGAACCTCACGTTTTGCTGCAGTTTTCGAATCTTCATCTGTAAGACAAAGAGGAAATACAAAATCAGGTAACAAATTATTCAAAAAAATAAAGAAAAAATAAAACAAACTTTTGCAGTTTACAAATTGATTTGCCAATTTTACCATTTTATCTTCACTTGTTGATATAAAAAAAGTAAAAAAAAATAAAAAAAAA